>NC_046367.1:29670260-29846445 GCF_011125445.2 Fundulus heteroclitus | reverse complement strand
AAGAGCCACACAAGCAATCAGCTCTGTAGATTCAGAGCACACGACCGTACAGGGATGAAAACATAAATGGACAAATTTTAAACAAGTGACTGAAAAACCCGAAACTCATATAAAAAGTGTCAAAAGGAATGGTGGACACTGTTCTTCGTGTGAATGTCTTTGCTGTCTCAGGGTAAGTTCAGGGCTATGAAAGGGATGGGTTTTAATTGGTTGTAAAAACGGCTAACAGCTGCTTTTTTTTTTTCTTCACAGCAAGACATCCGCCACAGTGCTACATCATTTCATCACTTTAAACCAGCACGTTTGAACTTTTTTTTTCCTTCTTTATATACCAGAAACACAGCGCAGGGAGTTTGCTACAGTGTCTTATTGAAGATGAAGCTCGGTTTTTTTCATCCCTATAGTCACATCTAGTTTTAATCAAGTCTATGAATAACACACTTTTATGCATGAAAGTCTCAATAAACCCTGTACCCAGAACACCCACAACAAGCATGTCTTTTGTCATTTGTCATGAGAGAGTTGGTGCTGCTGCAGCTCTGTTTTTATGTCATTCAGCATCAATAATACAGCTTTTGTAGAAACACACAACCCCTAAAGAATTCAAATTGAAATCTTTCTAAAGCCAGAGCAATACATCAAAACTATCTGATTATGTAATCAATTGTTATATACCCTACACATAAGTGCCACTGCTACAGCATTGATTAATAACTACAAAAATGTTGTGAAAATGACTCAGTATTAGCATTTTCTGATCTTATCCCACTCTATGCCGACTACTTGCAAGCCCTGATGAAGATTCACTCACCTCAGCTTGCAGAATGCTTGAGGTGGCTAATAGGGTGGGGGAGTTGGGCATCCTTTCTGAATATTTTAGCAAATAAAAAATTAAACGATAATGGTTTAAACACTAGGGAGCACTAACAAAGTGTGATTAGACCAAGTTGGTCAAGCAGTCACGAAATATGAAAACAGAAATAAAAGACAGTAGGATCATAAGATCAACTCGGGGTATAATCACAGCTAGGAAAATACAGTGGTCCAATTGTTCCTTCTGGACCAAAATATGACCCTCTTTTTTCGTTTGGTGTAGTTTGTTTGCAAATTGTATATTTTGCAAGCAAACTAAAACTTGGTAATATTGTGACCATTATTGCTACCGTTGGACTGAACTTACTAGGACAGAGCATAGCACCGACCCGGAAATGAAGGGGAACCATTAAAGAAATCCTGCGTGCAGCCGCTCCTTTTTGCAAATGTTCGCTGTTGTTACAGCTGATAAATCACTGTGAGTGTCAAGAGCAGCTCATTCAACGCAGGTTTCGAGACATTTTATTTCTAATCTTGGAACGGCATCAGATAATGCGTCCTGCAAGCCGGAGGAGTCCCATGGCATGCTGGGAGCAGCGTTGCTAAGCAACAAGTACCATGTTCACTACAGTAGCTTTGTTCGATCCAAAGAGACATTTGTTCTCTGTAGTTGGGTAGGATCGACACAGTTTCGTATTTACACCAGAGTCCATTTGGAACTTATATCACGATATATTTATTAATTACGATATCGATATAAACAAAATAAAAGCCTGAGAAATTCTGCCAAGAACGCCCACAACTGATGCCTGTTCAAACTTATAACAATTATTTCACCATGTTTATAAACCTCCAAAATAACATTTTTGAAATATTTGCTTTAAAATATAAAATGTACAAAACTACATAAAACCCAGAACGTCAGTTAGTGACAAATGCTGTAATCATAGACTGTAATGTATATTGAAGTATCGGACATGTCATATCACCTTTATTTTCTCTGGCTGTTTTTTTTTTTCTTTATGCTATAGACCACCATGTACTCCAATAATGCTTTGGCTAGTCTTGGGAATCTGTTATCACACCTGAAATACAATGAAAGACTTGTGACGGCCGATTTAAACTTGGATTGGCTTCTGCCTGTGTCCGACGGTCTAAAAACATTATGCCATTCTTTTAATCATACGAAACTCATTAGTTCTTCTATTACACCAAACCCCAAGTGTTTTCAAAGCGCAACACTCGTTGATTTAGTTTTAACTAATATGCCTTCTAAATATAGACACAGACCAGTGTGATAGCGGTCGTGAGAGACACAAAGCTTCCTAAAACTAAACTACACTTTGTAGAAAAGTTTGAAAATGTTTGTTGAATAACCTTTTTTTGCGGGATCTTTGTTATTTTTTACTGGGAGAAGATTGCTCTCATTGATGATGTTGAACTGGCTTGGAGTTATTTTCTCAAAAGTTACAGTCTAATTGTTAATAAGCATGCCGCTTTATGTAAATTTAGAATTAAAAGACGTAATAATCCATGGTTCACAACAGAACTAGGAGAGCTTCTTTATAAGCGAAATTCTGCGTGGGCCAGGGCACGAAAATCAGGCTTGGAAGCTGACTGGACTTATTTTAGAAAATTGAGAAATAAATTGGCCTCTCTTCTTCGCAATACAAAGGCTGAGTTTTATTTGTCGAATGTCTGAAAAAAAACAACAACAACTTTGGAAAAGTTAAATCTTTGTCATTGACCTCTAACCCTGGTTATTTCCCTTCTAGTCTGCTGACTGATGGTAGTAGGATAACTGATAAAGTAAGCATACTAAATTATTTTAAAAATCATTTTATTTCCTCTGGGCTTTTGTTGGATGGATGCTAAAAAAAACATTCAAACAGCCCTTACTTTCTGAATAGTCCTCAAATGCTTCACTGCTGACTGATAGAGCCTGAGGCACTGTTCAGGCTTTTATCTTAACACCTTTTTCAACAGCAGAGGTAGTTAAAGCTTTTAAAAAAAACGTTGATCCCAAAAAACACACCAGGCCCAGATAAATTGGAACCTATTTTTTTTATTATTTCCATCTGAAATTGTACCTGCTCTATTGT
Organism: Fundulus heteroclitus; assembly: GCF_011125445.2. Lineage (NCBI taxonomy): Eukaryota > Metazoa > Chordata > Actinopteri > Cyprinodontiformes > Fundulidae > Fundulus > Fundulus heteroclitus. The sequence goes on along the minus strand of NC_046367.1, from coordinate 29,843,530 downwards.
GTCACATTTTTAATCTCAGTTTTTACTTCCCAACGTTTGGAAATCTCCATTTGTTATCCCCCTCTTGAAAGGAGGAAATCCTTTATAACATATTCTTTATTAACAGCACATTATCTTTCATCATTGTTGACTTTAAGTAACAGGACCTACAGCCTCCGGTCCCAAAACTTTTTAACTTTGAGTGTTCCTCGTGTCAGAACAGAAAGGGGGAAGACAGCCTTTGACTTTTCTGCTCCAACTTCATGGAACTGTTTGCAATTGGAGCTTAAACTTTTATATCTTTTATATAACACTATTATATCTGAATGTATTTGAGATTACGATAGATACCATTATGTTTAAGTTGCAGAAGTGCAATCGTTTTACTTGAGTCATTTGCATATGTCTTATTGTAAGTTTATGTTTATTTTGTTTTTGGCACACGTTGTTGTAATTAATTCACCATATGCTGCCAGTATTGGCCAGGTTTCTCTTGTAAAAGAGATCTTTTGATCTCAGTGGGAAAAACATGGTCAAATAAAGGTTATTATTATTATTATTAACTATTATTATCCATCAATCCATCCATTTTCTAACACGCTTATCTCTTTTGGGATCTCCAGCTGTCAATGGGCGAGAGGCGGGGTTCACCCTGGACAGGTCGTCAGTCTGTCACAGGGCAACACAGGGACAAACAACCATTCACACACACACTCACACCTAAGGAGAACTTATAGAGGCCAATCAACCTAACAGTCATGGTTTTGGACTGTGGAAGGAAGCAGGAGTACCCGGAGAGAACCCACGCATGCACAGGGAGAACATGCAAACTCCATGCAGAAAGACCCAGGGTTGAATTTGAACCCAGAACCTTCTTGCTGCAAGGCAACAGTGCTACCCACTGCACCACTGTGATGCCCAACTATTATTATTATTATTATTAGTAGTAGTAGAAGTAGTATTGAATAAAGTTATATTGCGATATATATATTGCTTTTTAATTATGGTCCATTCTTCTCCCTACTCCTTCGTCCTGCCCCAATGTTTTCTAAGTTTATGTGGGTGCTTCACAATTCTTTTTCGTAATCTAAGAGGAGGGTGAAAGGATGGAGCAATCTGACCAATTGAGTTGACATATAGCACAAGTTGAATCAACAATTTATGTCTAATTTATTTCTAAACTTAGAAACATTTCCTTGCTACTATTATGCCGACTTTGACGTATCACAACGTATTACAATCAGTATATTCGTCATGTTTTCCTAACAGGTATTAAAATAGTTTCAACAGTGTCAAAATATTTTAATTTTAATTAGATATTGTATTATTAGGCTTGTGTAAATTCTTAATGCTACTCCGATATTTCCAACCTCCCTGTTTTTACTTCTGCCCAAGTCAGTCTTAAAGTAAGTTAATGGTTTTCTATAATTTTTCAGGGGCCTTGCATTCATGCTTTGCATCCTGACAATACCCGGGTCAGTTGGACGGACTTTCACTGCTGGTAATGACCACAGCTGATATAACTCTTGGCGACCAAGATGATAAACCTGAAGGAACCACATCGTGCTGGAAAAAAAGAGAGTAGAGAGTAGAGTCTGGCAGGCCCGTTATGGAGTATTTAAATAGGCATTCTCAAGAGAGGTCCCTACATTATGAATGACAGTTTGTAGAGGAGAAGCCTTCCTGGTGCATCGTCTGTGCATCCTGCCTCACAACTTGTACATCTACGGTTGCTGTAGAAAATGGATAAACACTGTGGAGGATAACAGAATAACTAAAATAAACATTATAAGCCTACTCAGGTTGTGCGTGATACTTTAATAAGTTATTATGTTGCTGTTGTGCTTCATTAATGTCATTATTAGCCTTTGGATAAAAACAGAACAACATGCAATGTACATGTATGACAAGCTTAGTTTAAAATGTCAATTGTTGCCAGTGTAAGACCAAGTCTTTGTTTCTACATGCAGTTAAATGTAAAATATGCAATAGTAGTTACATCTAAAGGACAAATTCACGTACAAATCTGTAGTATTTCCTGCTACTTCGTTTTTTTTTTTTCTTTGTGCTGAAAACTGGCTGAACACCATCACAGGATATTTTTAGTCCAGCTTTAAAATAATAGCCATTTTTGGCATTAACTGTAAATGTCATATTTTAGTCGGGTCTTTAGGCTTCCACATTACCGCGTTTCCTCTGCAAATGCAGACGCGATGTTTTGTTCAGGCGGCGGACTCATTCAACGAGCTGCGGAAAATGTTACCCTTTTAGCGAGGACTGAAAGAACCTTTCATCACATCGCAATTAAATGCAGCTACAAGCATGGAATAAACAAAGAACTAATAAAAGTCATGGCTGTGGGGAAAAAAATGTGGACACCCTGGGAAATCCGGTGGGTTTTTCTAACAAATCTGGACAGGTGAAATTTTAGCAACACTTTTTTAGTAAATAAAGTAATAAAAGCAAAGTCATTTCCTCCAAAGAGCGTAAGCCTATAGGTATTAGAAGATAGGGCGTACTAACTTTTAGTGCTGTTAGGATAAATATTTTTTTCTTGATATGTTTTGTTTAACAGGTAAAACAAGAAAAACAAGGTACCTTTTTGGTTTTTGCACCTGTAATTAAAATCACACAATCATTCTCCATAGTGGAATGAAAAAAAAAAAAGCTTGTACGTCGACATGTGCACATTTCCTTTTGAAAGATCGTATTGTTAAATGGAGCGTCTCCTTTTCTCACATGACTATACAGCAGTTGTAAATACAAGAATACTGATAATTAAAACATTTCTAACAGCATCTATGCAGACATTTTATACTACAGAAAACACGGTGACTTTCTTTTACACGTTAATGGTCAATGTGGAAAACAAGGACATTTAAAACTGCAGAAAAGCAAAAAGAGGACGCTGTGAAGAAGTTGTTTTTTTTTTTAGAGATATGCATGGTTGAAAAAGAAAGAGTTAAGGAGGTTAATGGGGAAGTGGGAGGGCAGGAAGCTCATCCCCAGAGGAGACAGTGGATTATTCTTTTGTTAGCGCACATCTCCAGCTTGCGTGTCGCTTCTCCTCCCTCCTGGGCTCGTGGCTGGCTGCAAGCTGCTTTCACCGCTTTAATGGACAAGGTAGAGTCTCTGGAAAACATTACAGGCCGTTCATTTGTCTCTCCCACTCTCCATTACGGAGCTCCAACATCACTCTGTCCACTTTTGAGCCTGCCTGACTGCCTACAGGCTGAGGTCGGGACTGTAAACAAGCAGTAAGCAAAAAAAAAAAAGGAAAAAAGACACTGCCACAACTTCAAGCAGTTCCACGAGCTTTGAATGTCTGAGCAGTCTTTTGTGTGCAAACCCAAATCATACACACACGTAGTACTTTCTTAAAACCCAGCAATAATTATCTGGTGTGCAGCTCCGCAAATCGTCCCTATTGGCTGGGAGATAAGGTCTGGTTCGCACACCCGCTGGTTCTTTGGGTTCAAGTCTTTCCAACAAAGAAGCTGCAGGAAGTGCAGCGCCACAAGTTTCAGGTTTCAGCCAGGACGGCGCTCTGACCCAACATCATGTGAAACTCCTTTCCTGCTTCCTGTTTCAAGCACACAGGGGCCAGAAGCTGCTCCACGTATACAGCCACTGTTAATTTCACTGTGAGCCCTCAGCATGTTCTTCATGATGTGTATAATACATTATTGTTAAGTTTTAGTCAATCATCTGGTATTTTCCGTCCCATAAATGCTGCTTCCTTGTCTAAATGTGTGTTTTTTTTATCAACAATGTACTTCAGCTGAATAGTAGGGTAATCCTGAGCTCATTGCAAACAGCAAGGTTGTCTTGAAATATTTCAAGACAACTTTAATTCCCTTTGTCCGTATAGACTGTTTCACTGCTACAGTCTATCGACAAACTACTGCAAAGATGCAAGATTTGTGATGGAATGGCGCGAGGAGAAACTGTGTGCTGGCACTGATGCAACTTGGCTGTTCAGAAGAAAAATTAATTATAGTCCAAGCAGAACTTGTTGTGCTAGGCATAAAACTCCTTCACTCAAACGGAAGAAAAACGATGATCGGCAAAAAAAGAGCAGAAAGAGGCAACAGAAAGAAAAGGCTAAACTTCAGCAAAAGAAAAACTCAGAAGCTACAGCTGAAATTTCCTCACTCCCATACCGTGGTCACTTTGTAGAGAAGCAAGAATTAGGCTGAGCAAAGATCTGCAGCGTTCTGAAACCAGGATGGATTGGGTGATAATCTCGACTCTAGAAATTATATCACTATATTTTCCTGTATTTATTTCTATAAACAACAAACCTGACAATGGAAAGTTTTTAGAAATACATCATACTGTTTAGGACACCATTCCTGCATAAAGTTTAAGGCAAACAAAACCAAATATTGCTCTAACAATAATACCAAACATAAAAATATGAAACATGTGTTACCTAACTAGTTTATTGTTCCAAAACATACTGTCTAATTTTGGTTTTTGCAAACATCATTAATTTGGGTTTTATCTTTATCATCACAGAATGACAAACTTTTAAAATGTTAACATGATAAGGATACAAATTTGCCCAGTCCTATTTTTATGACATAGTGAATGTCAAGGTTCTTCATAAACATATGCCAATAGCTGATTTTTTTTTTAAACCACACTGAGGTTGAAATAAAGATGTATTTATTCAGGTTGGCTTTTGCTGATCTTAATTCGTTGTCTGTGTGTGTTAGATCTCTCTTTGAATCATTAACACTTAAAGCATTTTGTAATTTGTAAAGGGACATGTATGTTATTATAAACAGTCACTGTAGAGACATTAGTGCTGTCTAAATGCTGTCAGACAAATAGTATCTGTCACGGCAAAAAACAAGTACATTTCAAAGCACTTAACACCAAACTAATGCAAAGATGGCGGGTGATGATTAGCCTGGCCAGCCAGACTGACTTACGCCGTAAATACGGTATATCAGTCTGGAAAGTTGCCGGTAAGCGCACAATTTCAAAGGCGGGAATAAAGGAGTGAGAGCGGAAACAGGTTATAACCAATCAGATAACTATGGATGTGATGCAAACTCCAAGCAACACGCTCTGTTTTAGCTCTTGGAGCAGCTAGTTGTTGAGGTTTTAAAGATATATCTAGCTCATTCTGGACATAATAAAGGGAATCAATAAATTGATTGTTTTGTTGCGGCCGGGCATGTCCACTCAAACAAACTACATTGCTCCCGCGGTGTCTCTATTTGTAACAAATCAACTTTATTTAGTTAATTTTACGGTGATCGTTTGGCACTGTCGATTATTTGACCAAATACCTATAATACCTTAAAACACATCCCATTATTGTTATGGGGACACATAAAAGTAATGCAAACTAGTTTTTCCAATGTAATAAAAGTATATATATAAATTATTCACTATGTAACTATACATGCCATTTTTTTGTTTGCCTTTTAAAATGTTGAAACAAATCAATGTTTTACAGATTACACGAAATGTGTATATCTTTTTCTCACATTTGTGAAAAAAAAAAAAAAAAGTATACTAATTAAATAACAGTATGATCAAGAAAATAAAAGTAAAACATTAATTACCATAATTTGATTTATCTTCAAGGTATTGTGGGCAATTTTCACATGACCCGGTCCTTCAAAGGACTTTTCGTTGATCGCGAAAAAGAGAAAATATGATATCAGCTTGTGAATTGGGATAGGAACGGTCTAGCCTCCACCGACTAGGGCTGGACGATAATTTAATAACAATATTTATCGATCGGTGGACGTATATCAGTGACAGAAAAAAAGGGTCAATAAAAAGTTCAATAGAATAATAGTTTTCCTTCCTTTTGCATTTTAGCCATGTAGGTTAATATTACAGTCATTACATTCTCCCAACCAATCACAACACAGATCCAGGAACGCTCTGTCACCAAGCTCCGCCCCCTTCAAAGAGTTCAGAGAGCATGCGTTCTTTTCCCTTTTTTAAAAAGTTGCAGTTTTGGTAAAAAGTTAGTTGAATAAAGGGTTGAGTTTGAATTCAGTGTTTGTGTGTTCTGCATACAAAAACAGGTCGCTTAGCAACAGCATAAAATGGCCAGAGCTGCACTTAAAATATAAGTTTTTGAATTTGTTCATAATGTTGCCTAGCAACCTTGACTGCGCGAAGCCAAACAAACGGAGCCTGAAGGTTAATCTCCTCTGTTAATCTCCTTTGTACACAGTTATTATTTTTCCTTTTTACATATTCATAATGGCTCAAGATGCTTTGTTTAAAATGTTGTTTTATCAACTTTAATTTTATTGTCATTCATTTATCAGCCAAATGTTTATTTTTATGTTTACAGGGAAATAGACTACCAAACAAAATTCATTCACGACTAATATTTGTGTAAATTATCAGTGAAACTTTTTCCAACTTAAACACTAACCCTAAAACTTTCTGAGCAAAGTTTAAATCAATTTATTTCTAGAGAATAATAATCATGAACAGGGCCAGCCTAAGCATTTCTAAAATCAAGCGATATGTCAACACAGTGCAGATATTTTGGGTTAACCTAGCTAATTTCCCATTACTTTTTAAAAGTAACTTTTATGTCACAGAAAGCGTAATATATCCAACGTTGTTCACAGCTCCATCATTCCTCTCCACCATTGCTGTTTCCGGTTAAGAAATTCTCTTCAACCTGCAGTGACACGTTCGTGGGCCACATTTACAGCCTTCATCTCCCGCTATGACATCAACGGCCCACAAATATGGCCTTTGAAGGATGCAGCCCCGGACGCACCGAGTGTAAGCTGTCCATGGAGCGGCCAGGAAAAATTAATGACTTTTTAAGGATCAACCAATGGGGTTGCCGGTTCAACACAATAAAAAGGGTCATTGTGCAATAAAAAGGCCATTGGGAAAAACATCATTATGAAATAAAAGAGGACTTTTATAAATGACATTTGGAAATAAAAACTGCTGGGATTAAATAATAATGCCTCAATATTTTATTTTTTGCGGGGAAAAAAATGTGAAATACATTTTTTATATTAGCACGCACACATCTAGAGACAAAAGAAAAATCTTTCATAATAATGCAGTGATAATTTTATATGCAATCAGTTTTTTTCACAATTTCATTGTCATTTTGTATATTTATCTCTTATTGATTCAGGTAAATAATTATTTCATAATGTTTTATTTATTTATTTCATTTTGAGCAATTTGGCGCTCAATAAGCCAGGATAGAAAAAGGCTGAAAACCCACTTCCTGCTGGATTTGCTGTAATACATCAATAGCAGCAAAGTTAGCAGGGACTATGTTCGTAGAGCCATTTACAACATATTGGTTTAGTATTTTTGCATTATTCGGTTCTGTACTAACTTTTATTTCAGATTTGAAACATATTTTTTGTTTTCTTCTAGATTTATAATGAAAAAGATACCAAACAGTTCTGGACATCAAGATCCTTTTGTTTGACATAACATGCTGGATCTTAATATATATACAGTACACAAAATTTTATTTGCTTGGGAGTAAACTACCTGCAACATCAGAGCCTCCTCCCTAGGAGGGGTCGTTTATTTTTCGGTCCCTGTTCATGTGACACTTATTCTCAGATCAAAAAAGGGAAAAAGCTGCCTGCTGTTGCCTGCTATCTGCTCCGAATCCTGTCCTGAAACCTTAAATACGGGCCAAAAAAACAGGATTTGGATGTGCTCTTTTCAAACCCCACCATTTTGGTATTTGATTGTATATAATATTCTTGTTGTATTGCAGGTTAGCAGTGTTTGTATTTTTTCTGTCTCAAGCAAGCTTGTCAAGTGGGGGCAAAAAAACAGAGGCAAAAGTGGACCTAACATTAAACTGGCAGGGAAGATCTGAGAGGCTTTAACCAGAAAAAAAAAAAAAAACTTCTTTATATTCTCAAAGCAGAGCCCATTTACAGGCCAGCTCTTCTCCTCTTTGTTAGGAATTAAGCACTTGGCCTTCACACAGTCCTTTTGTCCATGTGTGGGTTTTTTTTCTATGTTGTTTGTTGTCCCTGTTGGTTCATGATTACTATAAAGGCAGAACACATGCAAGCAAAGATGTGTGCAGCTATATATAGAAACTACTACCCAGAAAGCGACGGTGTGTAGCTGAGTACGCACAGTTACGGTAACAACATAATTTGATGTTGCTGGTAGGATGTGAACAGCCAAACAGGATATGTTTTCGCTCCTGTCTTACAACCAAGCAGGGAAAATAAGAAACATACTAAATGATTTCTAGATTTCCTCAAATTTTACTCCCTACTGTATGAAAATTAGCTGATTTCGATTCATCTTTCCTCGAATCAAGACGACCAAATATTTGCCGACTTTTTGACGATACAGGTACACATTGAAAACCCTGTGAAGCTTTCTTCTCCCTGGTCAGAAAAAGGGTTTCTTAGAAATTCAAGTCATGGCAGCTTGTAAAGGGATAAGCAGCAGAGGACCCGAAAACCAATCACCCCGCCATTCTTTCTACCGTCACATATGATGCAACTCAGCTGACATCACAACCTGCAATCTACTGCACCCTTTACACTTATTGGTACCCCTGGTACCAGTCTTACATTATGGAAGCATAATCACATGCTGAGAAATGCTGAAAAATCCAACATTTCATTTAATTACATCTATTTGGGGGGGGGGGGGGTCAGATCAACAAATTACCGTTTTTCACAAAATCCTAGGTGCCATACTTATTTGCATTACTGATAATTCCTGTTGAATAAGTGTAATTGCAGCATTGTTTACTTATATCTTTGTTTTGTGATGATCAACATGCACCATGCCTGCCTGTTTCTCTGAAGTATAAGTATGACTTGACAGAGACCCGTTCCTCCTCTCGATAAAATGGGAAAGACAAGAGAACATGCCATTTGAGCAAAGCATGAGACTTGAACATGTACAGTAAAGATGCATGTTAATCTTCACATAAGTCACAAAATGGCTACAATAAAATAGCTGTTGACCTAGACAAAAAAAATTATCTCCAAAGCTCGCTGTTGGAAACCTACAGAAAACAGGCATTTTGGGGTCTTCATAATAACCATCAGTTGTCAACATGCCAGCTGATTGGGTTTTGATACTGAAAAAAAATTATTTTCCTACTTGTCCTTTCATTCAAAATGTGCATTTATGGAGTTTACTAAACTTAACTGAAACTTAGACTGGATCATATACTTTGATGAGATGAGAATAAAGGTTTATATAAACCTTACCTGCAGCTATCTCTTGACATCATCTTGACAGAAAATATTTATTTTTCAATAACTATCGCATGCAGTTTGATGATCCAGTGAGGACTTCCCAAGATTTTTGCACTTCATTTCTGGGTAGGTTTCAAATGTCCTGGTCAGAGTAAGCTCTGTTCTTGTGCTTGCTACTTGTAGTGAAAGAACAAATTTCTCTATTCTTGTGAAGTACGGACAGTACTCCTAGTGGATTTGTCGTAAGACAAAGCACGAAAAGCACACCTACTGTTAAGAATGATGAAGGATGTGTAAAGATGTGGATCTGTTCTCCCTCAAATGCCCTGGGAATCTTGTTAGGCTGCACTGGGGTGATGAACTATTATAAATACCAGGAAATATTCAATAAAAATCTGCTGTTCACAGGTAGAAAATGAAAATGTTTCATCACTGTTTTTTCAGTAAGACAATGACATGAAACATATGGCCAAATCAGCAAAGAAATGGTTCCCCAGATAAAAAGAGAGAAATGAATCACAAAAAAAAAATCCTGTGTGCTGAGCTAAAGGGAAGAAAGCACCAGAAAGGATCTGAAGAAGATCTTGAGAGATGTACAACGAAATACGGTCAAAGATCCCTTTCTCTGTATTCTTCAACCTTGTTACACGTTACAGAAGGCTGAGTGTGAACCCGTTGGCAAAATGGGGTTGTACAAAACTTTAACACCAAGAAGGTAAATAGTATCCATTGGTTTGGTTAAAATAAAACAAAAACACTATTCACTAATGTCAAATATTTTCCTCTTTACATAAATGCTCTGCAATTAAAGGTAAAATTTTTCTCAAATGTTATGTTGTGAGATTATGCTACTGCAATAACATAACTAATTAAGCTTTTTTTTTTTATCTGTACCAGACACTAGTTTGAAGGTAAAGTATCAGGTAACCCAGGAGTCACAAGATTTAAGTTGTTTTCCCCACTTTTCTGAAAAACCTGTAGTGCCGTGCTGGTTGAAAATCCTTTCTAAGTGTCATCACTTAGAAAGATAAATTTTAATTTTCTTCTGATTCAATATAATTGAACCCCCCCAACTGAAAAAGAAGGAGGTCACCTAATTCAATCTCCCTGCCAATACTGGTGGGTAATGGGTCTTTAACACAATATATAGTGATCCTACTGATCATCCTGTGTACTCCAGCTGTGATTTATGGACCATCTATTGACAGATTAAGTAGACCCCCCATTGTGAGAAAATTCGCCGCTATGAACTACTGACCTGTCCGCTGAATGGGAAGGCCTAATTAATCTTTTTTGTCTTGGTTGTTGGAAAACATGAGATACTGAATGGTAAATGGCTTGTACTTGAATAGCGCTTTATCAAGTCCAAAGTGCTTTAAGCTACAGTCACACATTCATCCATTCACACACACACACACACACACACCTGACAGTGGTGAGCTATTTGTTGAAGATGATAAAATAGTCTATCTACAGAGTTATGCAAAACCATTTATACCCATGCAACTTTTTTTATATGTTTGTTTCATTACAACCAAAAAACTCAGAGTCAAGTAAACACTGAATGGCTTTTGAATAGAAATCTGAAAAGTGTGGCATACATTTGTATTCAGTTCCGTAGAGGTAATACTTTGCATTCCTGAGCCCAAAGACTAAAAAGAATAATAGAAATTCTTATGACCATGTGTAAAACAGTAGGTCAATAATTTGATAATAATATATAGATCGATACATGTGTGGCGCGATAGAAAAAAAAGGTCAATAAAAAGTTCAATAGAATCTTCCTGTTTCATTCTAGCCTATCGTGTAGGTTAACACCACAGTCATTACATCCTCCCAACCAATCACAAACAGACTCAGGGATGCTCCGTCACCAAGCCCCGCCCACTTCAATGAGTTCAGAGAGCACATATTCTTTTTTTTTTTTACTTGCAGTTTGGTAAAAGTTGGTTGAATAAAAGGGTTGAATTTGAATTCAGTGTTAGTGTGTTCTTTCTCTAAAAATAGCTCATTAAACACAAAATGGCCAAGCTGCACTTAAAATATATGTTTGGTTTACTTGATTGTTATCGATATCGATCGATATAATTTCTGTTTTATCTATATGTTTCTTTTTTATACTGTCTAGCCCTAAGAAGTGTTAAATTATATTATTTACTGCTTTATTCCGGGGGGGGGGGGGGGGTTAATTATTAAATTTTCTTGAGAAATGCCCTGGCAGTATTAATTAGTATCAGTATCATGGTTTGTAGTTCCTGTTGAGGTGCATGTCATCAAGTTGTGACAAAACTACAAGCCCCGTGATCCAGGGAAGCAATGGGCAAAAAAAAGGGAATTTGTTCCCCAACGCTCAGCTTTTCTTGCAAACCTGAAATAGCCGTTAACCTAAAACAGGTTTAACTGTGTTTTTAAGCAATAAAAATCTAAATATATATGTTGTGTTTTCAATAGCAGTTCCTTTGCTATTGGAAAGTGTGTATTTGGTGTGAAAACAGATTTTTTATTATTATTATTATTTGGCTAAAACTGGCCACCAGTAACAGTTTTAAAGTTTAATGCATACGCTACAAAATTAAAGTTTGATAAAGTTTGATTCAACCCGCTCACCGTACTATGCCATACTTTAATTATGAAGCACTTTAAACAACCACAGCTGAAAGAAAGTGTTGTACATAACTGCATACTAGAGGTATACCTTAAAGGAAGTTTTTTTTTTTTAAGTATGACATAAGAACAACTGAAAATCAAAAAATCCCACCAATAAAACCAAATAAGATCAAACTGAAATTGAAAGCCAAAAAATGGAAATGGCCTTTAAGATGAGTTTAAAAGCGAACATTGAGAAAGCCTTAAGCTATCAGGTTAATTAAAAGTTTTCATTATTTATTTAGGTCTTAAATTTGCTGAAACATGTCTAGAGACGTGACATTTTTGCCTATTTCCTCTTTGCAGAATAGCTCAATCTCCGTAAAATCAGATGGACAATGTGTGTGAACATACATTTTAAAGTCTTGCTTCTGACTCTCGAGGTTATTTATGTCAGACTTGGCCTTTTCTAGCATATGCATCTGGTATAGTGTAAACCTGGCATGTCCAACTCCAGTCCTCGAGGGCCGGTCTCCCACATGGGTTAGATCTGTCCCTGCTCCAACACATCTGATCCAAATGAATGATTTACCTTCTCAGTCTGTCATCAAAGAGAACTCCTAATTAAGCACTCATTAGGTTCAGCTGTGTTGAACCGTGACAACTATAGAGCTAAAACAGTGACAGCTTGCAGCGACATTGAAAAGAGATTTGGCATTGTAAAATCAAACATTGAAAAATTAAACATTGAAAAGTCAAAATGATGATATTCTAATTTTATGCAGCAGCTTTTTTTCAATGAGAGATGTTTTCATTGTCACTGCAGAGTTTCTTCAGCTACGATGTCGTTACAAGTTAGCACTGTTTTGCTAGAGGTGGTGCTAAATTGAAGGCCCCGTCATGGGCTTTCCCTTTTTTCCGGTACTCACTGGTTTCGTTCCGTGTCACTAGAATCATTAGCTGTATAAGCTAATGAAGATAGTATTAATGAAAATAGTACCCTTTCTTTTGGTTGAGCAGCGGTACTTGACCGGAGCTTTTCCCCTAAGTTCACTGCAGGTAGATGATCAGTACCAGAAAAAACAGAAAGCCCATGAAGGGGCTTTCAATTTAGCCCCGCCCCCGACGGCAAAACAGTGCCAGCTTGTCGTCAAATCGTGGCTGAAGGAACTCTGCCGTGACAATTAAAACATCTCTCATTGAAAAAAAAACTGCAGCATAAAATGAGAAAATCATAAGTTTTTACTTTCTAACAATGTTTGACTTTTCAATGTCTAATTTTTCAATGCCAAGTGTCTTTTTTTGATGTCACTGCAAGTGATTTTTCAATGTTTCATTTTTCAATGTTTGATTTTACAATGCCAAATCTCTTTTCAATCTCACTGTTTTAGCTCTATGGACAACGGCCCTTGAGGACTGACTTTGAATACCAATAATCCAAACCGTTCAATCGTATCTTGTGTTTTCCTGCAGGGGAACAGGGTTGTCTTCCAGTTTGGACCTGCATTTAGCTCCATCTATGTTCTCATCAACTCTGACCAGTTTCCCCTCCCATCTCTTCCACAGAAGAGAATCTTCCCCACAACATAATTCTGCCACCACCATGTTTCAAAATGCGAATGCCGTGCGGTGGTAGCTTTCTGTCACACGTGGCGTTTTGCACAGAGGCCAGTAACTTACGTCTAATCTTTTCTTCTTTAAACACATTACACAATGTTTAGAAAAAGGTTCACATTCATCTCGGACAAATCCATAGGGTATACAACGTAGCTCTTTTTCCGGTTTATTAGCTGAGCTGCGGTGGGAGGGTAGTAACTCAAAAAAGGGAATGTGGTTTAATATCTAGACCGACTTCTCTTCTCGGTCGTGCTCCGCTTCCGTCCGCCAACAGAGCAGCAATTAAAATGATCGAAGGAGCTGCGGTCTGCAAACATGAACAATCAGTCAAGAACCTGCCCTCCGGCCCCGTTACTGATCCTTTAACAAAAGGTGAAACGGTTTATAATTCAGTATCAGTCCGCGAATCAATCTGCAAAGGCCAGAAGAAACCCCGGCAAACCTCCACGTTTCGCTACAGGAGAAAGTTGCAAGTCGGAACTGTTCTTTGACAGATGAGACAGCTGAGATAATCCGACAGAGAGATCCCACTTTCCGTATCAACGCGGGGAGACGCAGCCCAGCATCAGAAATTGGTGCTGACAGGGAACAAGCAGACTGACAAGACTGTTCAGCGCTCATTATGGCCTCTGATGGACTTTGTTAATGAGTAATTCATCACTCTGTTTGGCGAGTGTAATCAGTTAAAGAAGGATTAAGTGAGAGGAAGGAGGGGAAAAAAAAAACCTTCAGACCAGGTGGTTTCACTGATGCTTTGAGCAAAGGCAGTCATCAGATGTGACATATTGGCGGTGACACTAAACACAGCTAATTACTGCTAATGACAGGCTTGGACTGATGTTGTTGTCACCAGCTGGGAACACTGCCTCCACCTACATCTAATTCTGTTTCTTTCCTCTCCGTTTCTCTGCCGAAAAAGCCACAGCTAAAAGGATACAACGAAAAAAAAAAAAAAAAAAAAACATTCAAAGGCGCAACGCTGGGGTTTTGCTCAGTTTTCAGCCGGCATACGAGAAAGTAAAAGAAGGAATTAAGTCACAGGTAATCGCCGCCCCATGCTGTTCCCAGATAATGGAAATCATTTGTGTCTGAGGACATAAACGCTGTGCAAAGTGACCTTTTTTGTTTGTTTTGGTGAAAAGCTATTAAAAATGTAATTAAAATGGCAGCCCAGCAAGGCTCCCCTGTGGTGGACGAACAATTATCAGCTTTTGAACAAGTTTATGCTAACAGGCAGCAGCTGCTGGCGCATTCAAAATGGAAACGCGGCGAGATACGGGGCCGCCGCAGAGTTTTTGCTCTTTTACATTCAGCACTACTATGCTTTGCTGGAGAGAAGAAGGAAGTGAGCCAAGCTGAGGCGAGCAGAGAAAGCAGCCGCGTACAGTTTTCTCAGTGGGCGCCCTGATTCTGTCTGATTCAGTGGCCAAAAATGGTTTATTTTCACTGATGGTGCATGACTGTCCTGCACAGGGAAGCTGAGAGTGGAAGCAGAGAGTGGTGTGAAGGTGAGAAACTTTATCGTGATTATTTTCCCTGCAGCTAAATAAAGAATGTCTTGCAAAAATATTCAAAACATTTTGAGCAGCTGCACATTTTGTCTTGTTTCAACTACAAATGTTGGGGTATTTGATTGGGATTTTATGTGATAGACCAACACAATGTAGTGCATATCTGTGGATAGGAAGGAAAAGGATACTTGGGTTTCAAAAATTCTTTACATACAATCTAAAAAGTGCGGCATGCTTTTGGTCCAGTCAAAGTCGAGACATAAATGCAAGCCAATCTGACAAGGGTTGAGCAAAAAAGGTTCAACTAACTGAGCTGTTTTGAAAAGAACAAGGTCAAAAATATCTGACTTAAATGTATAAAGCTGGTAGAGACGTACATCAAGACACTTGCATCTGGAATTGAAGCAAAATGTGTTTCTACAAAGCATTGACCCAGACAGGGCTAAATACATAAGCATGCCACACTTTTCAGAATGTCCTCTCTTTCAAGGGGACATGTCATAAAAAATCCACTTTTTTAGCCCTTAATTATTTTTGTTTTGCACTTGGAGTCTATATGAGTTCAGAAAAGTTTAATTTAGTCTCTCCTGCTGCATAGATCTCTTAATATTTTATTTGCACCATATCTTTCAAGCCATTCATTTTTTTCTATTTTCTACTCTGTTTTGGGAAAAATTATGTCATGGTATTTGCTGCAGAACTGCCAACCAATTTTGAGAATATGCCCATTTTATTTTTTTACTAACATTTTGTAGTCCAAGCTGAAAGATGCTGAAGCTACAAGTGGAAAAGTCAATATTTTTAAACCATCCCCCAGCATACTACAAAAATGGCTGAATGGGGTGGAACGCTCAGCCACATGGAAGAGGGCGGGGTGAGAAGGGCCTCATTTGCATTTAAAGCAACCACACTAAAACGAGCTGATCTCAGACGAACCTCAGAACAAGGGGCGGAAAACATGGGCAACTGAATTATTTCAGTGTGAAAAGGAAGAAATAAAAAAAATCATGATCTGTCCCCTTTAATTTTGAAAGCTGATCTGTCACATAAAACCCCAATAAAATACATCAAAGTTTGTAGTTTTAGTGTGACATCTGAAAATGTTGAAGGGTTATGAATGTCTTTAGAAGACACAACTAAATATATCAGCTCTCTGTAAATGTCTTGCACCAGAACAGTGGAGCAACTTGTTACGTTCACCAGATAAACCAACACTGAATTGGCTTTGCAGGGCATCCCAAATGCTTTCTGTAGATTGCAATAAACACTGGAAGGGATTCATCATATTTCTTTCACATCTAATATTTCAAAATCGCATGGCTCATTCGGGAATGTAGAGGGGGCATCTGAAATCCCACGATTACACAGCAAAAAGATTACAATGTGACTTGTGCGGTTGCACGCTGTAAGCCCCTGTGTGGCGGCGACAGAGGAGACGGTGATTGTGTTTTACACTGATCTGAGGATTTTCAGACCAGCTGGAGTGAGATGGGGATAAATTGGGGACAGCGCAAAGAGATGGACATGCTGTCAGGGGTTGGGTGTCTGCTACTTGGGACTAGTGACAGTCTGCAGGCTGAAAAAGGTTCAAATGGAGAGACAGGTCGTTAGAGGTAAAGGAAGGAAGGAAATGCAGCCAACGCCTCTCAGAGCCAAAGAAAAGGTGGAAATGGTGAATGTGAAGCTGCATGTTTCCAGCATACACAATGTAAAGTAAATTAATGAGTACAGTGGGATAACAAACTATTTATTTCTAAAAGAAACGCCTACAGCCACATAAAACCTTTTTCATACTGAGGATTTTCAGTCTGTGATGTTTCTAAAATCCTATTTCATCCTGAATATACATGCGTAAAGGGTGACATAAATTAAAAACTGTTTTAAAGTGATACAATATCTTATAATTTCTTGCATTTACCCCTTAGCACCCAAATGTATCTGCAAGTATATAAAAAAAACAAAATTATCCCATTTTGCAGCCATTATAGCACATACAATAGATATAAATTTATCTTCAGGACTGATGCAAATTAGCAACATTAGGCACAATTGTGTCTGGTAGCGATATCAGATTTTCTGCTCTAGGATAACTAGGTTGTTTTATTGATGATGCTATTGCTAAACAGGGCATTGAAACTGAATTATTACAGAGGTGTCTCGATACTGCATTCTGCTACTTTACTGCTTAAGAATATAAAGATCACACTTGGATGTTGTACACACCAATAAAAGGCAGCCAAGTAGTTTAAATAAGAATCTTGGTGTCATGGTTTTCAGGTGACGAGTCCACATGCAGATACGATCGGGAGGCAAAACACAGTCTTAAGATGTTTATTATAAGAAACAAGCAGATCTAAGGACGGGACTACGGGTGAGTCGGCTGGGTCAGAACGTCAAGGCTGGCGAGTCTGTAAGAAAGAGGAAGTCAGAAACTACGAAAGTTGAACCAGGGGAATAGCTAGAAGTGCGCTGCTTACCATTTAGCCGGGCGGACCTAACCGGGAAGAAGTAGCGTCGGGAATACTCTATGATTCTACTCAGCTGGAGTTAGGCGGCTGGTGGCTGAGGACGGCTGATGCAACTGGCGAGGGATCCTGAGCGAACCTCGTCGGCAACGGTTGACAGATGGATTGACCAGAGTGAATGCAGAACCAGCAGGAACCGGGAGAGGGGAACTCAGGCCTCGCTGGGTAACATCCAGGAAGTATGAGGGGAGCGCCAGAGCAAAATCTGAGCAGGCGGTTCTGCTGGTCTGTTTCTTCGGAACGAGACGTCAAGACGGGTGAGTGCATCCAAGCACAAAAATCTGAGGCAAACAGAGATCCAAAATTAGTCAAAAAACGAAGAGCAAAAACTCACAAGCTGGTGTCCGAGCGTAGGGACAGAGGCCACGTCGTACCACGACTGGTTAAGGCTCTGGCGTCTTCCATCTGTCAGCGCTCTGCTTAAGAAGCCAGAGGAAGCCGCCTGCAACGAGCTGCAGGTGTGGGCCACGCCTCCTCAGCCAACCAGACACACCTGTGGAATAGAGTTAGAGTAGAGCAGCACAGAGAATCCTGACACTACCCCCCCCTCAACGGCCGCCTCCTGGCGGCCCAGACGAAGAGGTGCTGGGCTGAGTAGCCCAAAAATCTGAAATCAAGTCCTTATCCAAAATAGTAGCTGCGGAAACCCACGAGCGCTCCTCAGAGCTACGACCCTCCCAGTCGACGAGGTATTGGTGACCCCTACCTCGCCGACGGGCATCCACAACCCTGAGAACCCGAGGGTTCTGACTGTCCTGGGAGGGTGGAGGGGGTCCGGAAGGAGGGCACAAGTTGCTGTCCAAAACGGGCTTGATCTGGGACACATGAAAAGTAGGGTGTACTCGGGAGTGAGGGGGCAAACGTAAACGGACAGTGCTCGGGTTAATCACTGTCTCTATCTCATAGGGACCAGTGAACCGGGGAGCAAGCTTTTTAGCGGATGGATTGGACAAAACGTCTCTGGAAGATAACCAAACCTTCTGACCGGGGCGATACTGAGGAGCTGGTCGGCGGTGCTGGTCGGCAAACCTCTTGCTCCGCTCTGCGGTGCGAGTGAGGGCAGTGATAGTTGTTCTCCAGATGTCCTGGCAGCGAGCAATGTAGTCGTTTACGGAGGTGAAGGGAATCCTGAGTTCATCTGTGGGTAGAAGTGGAGGCTGATATCCTAAAGCAACCTCAAAAGGTGAACGTCCAGTAGCTGAGGTGATGTGTGAATTAAGGGCATACTCCACCCAGGGCAAAAACTTGTTCCAGTCGGAGGGTGAAGATGACGTAAGGCAGCGGAGAGTAGTTTCTAGTTGCTGGTTCATGCGTTCAGTTTGGCCATTAGTCTGAGGATGATATCCAGAGGTGAGTGTATAACGGGCACCCAGAGCAGAGCAAAAGTGCCGCCAGACCTGGGAGATAAACTGAGGACCCCGGTCAGAGAGGATATCAACAGGGATGCCGTGAAGTCTGAACACATGTCTGATAAGAAGCTGAGCTGTCTGGAGTGCGTTGGGTAATTTGCGGATGGGAATAAGATGACAGGACTTAGAAAACCGATCAACTACCGTCAGAATAGTTGACATACCTTGGGACAATGGGAGACCGGTAACGAAATCAATCGCTATGTGGGACCATGGACGTCTGGGGATGGGAAGAGGATTTAACAAACCGGAAGGTGGCTGTGTAGAAGACTTATTCTGGGCGCAAACGGGGCAGGCGAGAACATATTCTCGAACATCCTTCGTCCATGAAGGCCACCAGAATCGCCGGGAGACCTGGGACTGGGTTCTAAAAATGCCCGGATGGGCGGAAAACTTCGTGTCATGACTCCAACGTAGAACCTCAGGACGAACAGACTGGGGAACGTACTTAAGCCCAGGTGGCCCTGTACCTGGGTCCGGGTCTAAGAGTTGGGCCTGTCTGATTCTGTCCTCCAGATCCCAATGCAGCGCTCCAACTGTACAGGTGGGAGGAAGAATCGGTTCCGGCTCCCTCTCTTGTTCAGAAGATGTAAACAGACGGGACAGTGCATCAGGCTTGACATTTCTGGAGCCGGGTCTGTAGGTGATGGTGAGGTTGAATCGAGAGAAAAACAAAGACCAACGGGCCTGTCTAGAGTTGAGTCGACGGGCTGACTGCAGATAGGAGAGGTTCTTGTGATCTGTCCATATTATGATGGGCTGCTCGGATCCCTCTAACCAGTGCCGCCACTCCTCCAACGCTAGTTTAATAGCTAGTAGCTCACGATCACCTACATCATAGTTCTGCTCTGCTGGTGATAAACGACGGGAGAAGAACGCACAAGGGTGCAACTTACAGTCTACCTCCGACTGTTGGGACAAAACCGCTCCCACCCCGGTATTAGAGGCATCGATCTCTAAGATAAACTGTTTGGCTGGGTCGGGGTGAACTAGTATGGGAGCCTGGGAAAAACGGGCCTTAAGTTTACTGAAAGCCTCCTCGGCCTCTGGACTCCAGACATAAGGTACTTTGGGGGAAGTGAGAGCATGTAAAGGAGATGCTACCTGACTATAGTTCCTGATAAAGCGCCGATAGAAGTTAGCGAAACCAAGAAAGCGTTGGAGCTGTTTGCGCGACTCAGGAACAGGCCATTCCACCACTGCCCTTATCTTTTCTGGATCAGACTTCACCTGTCCGCCCTCTAAAATCAGACCAAGAAAGGAAACAGAAGACTGGTGAAAATCACACTTCTCGGCCTTAACAAATAAGCGATTCTCTAATAATCGCTGGAGAACAAGACGGACGTGTTGTTTATGTTGTTCTAGGTCACGAGAGTAAATCAGGATATCGTCAAGATAAACGAAAACAAAAACATTCAGAAAATCCCGAAGGACATCGTTCACTAATGCTTGAAAAACTGCCGGGGCATTGCACAAACCAAAAGGCATGACTAAGTATTCAAAGTGACCTAGCGGGGTCTTAAAGGCCGTCTTCCACTCATCCCCCTGTCTCACCCGAACCAAATGATAAGCGTTGCGCAGATCAAGTTTAGTGAAGATCTTAGCATTCTGGACTGGTTCGAGGGCTGAGGATAATAGAGGGAGCGGGTACTTGTTCTTAACGGTTATTTGGTTAAGCCCTCGATAATCGATACAGGGTCGAAGGGTTCCATCCTTCTTACCAACGAAAAAAAACCCCGCGCCCAATGGGGAGGATGAAGGACGGATTAACCCCGTAGCTAGAGATTCCCCTATATACTTCTCGAGCGCTTGACGTTCTGACCTGGAGATGTTGTAGAGCCGACTCACCGGTAGTGGAGCCCCAGGCAAAAGGTCAATAGCGCAATCGTAAGGGCGATGTGGGGGAAGTGAACAAGCCTGAGTCTTACTGAATACTCTCTGAAGATCGTGGTATTCCTCCGGAACTAGCGATAGGTCAAGAACGTCCCCAGACTCTGTCTCAGGGGAAGGGGTAACAGATACAGGACGAGCGGACTGTAAGCAACGAGAATGACAAGCTGGAGACCAAGATTCTAACCGGGACTCGGCCCAGTTAAACTGCGGGCTGTGGACACTTAACCAGGCTAAACCCAAAACAACGGGTGAACGCTTTACAGGGAACACAAAAAACGAAAGTTGTTCCCGGTGGTTACCCGAAACTATCACTACTAGAGGTCGAGTGCGATGGGTGATTAAGGTTAAACTCTGCCCATCCAAGGACGACACCCGGAGAGGCTCGGGTAAAGGTTCGACCGGCACACGAAGCTGATCCACTACGGTTTGGTCAATTAGGTTGAAGTCCGAACCGGAATCAACTAGAGCCGAGACATCGAAAGTATCCTGATCAAACATTAACGTCACTGGTAAATGTAAGCGAGAAAGAGATGGCGCCTTAGTTACTACTCGGGGGCTAGAACTATTAACGTCCACCGTTCTCCCCGTTACGAACGGTGGACTGGATCTTTTGGCCGAACCGGACAATCCTTAAGGAAATGACCCTCCCCTCCACAGTATAGACATAAGTTGCCCGCGAAACGCTGTTGACGCTCCTTATTGGTTAAACCAACCTGGCCCAACTGCATGGGTTCAGGAGGTGATGGAGCGGACCGCGGTTCCCTATGGGTGAGCGTGGAAGGGGTGGATGATCGCATGACTTGGTTCTGTCTAACTCGGCTCCGACTACGTAGCCGGGTATCCAACCGGATGGCTAGCGCCACAAAATCCTCAAAATCCCCGGGTTCCTCCACCCGGGCTAATTCATCCTTAAGGGACTCATCAAGAGCCTGAAAAAATACTGCCTTTAACGGTCTTGGTTGCCAATCCGCCGCTGCGGCAACCGTACGAAACTCCACTGAGAAGTCAGATACGCGTCGACCGCGCTGTTTTAACGAAAGGAGATGACGAGACTGATGAGCCGAATCTAACTCGGGCGAAAAAATAGTCTTAAACTCGGTAACGAATTCCTGAAAAGTAACCCCGAATGACTGACAATCAGGGAATCGAGCCTCAGCCCAACTAAGTGCTTTACCTGTTAGGAGTCGTAGTACATAAGATATCTTAACCTCATCTGAGGCGAAAGTCTGGGGGGATTGGTTAAACACCAGTCTACACTGGAAAAGGAAACCTCCGCAACTCCCATGGTCACCAGAGAATTTCTCCGGACTAGGTGACGCGCTCTCAAGTGGCGGAGCCCAAAGCTGATTATCAGTGCTCGGAGCGACGGGAGGCGGGGTGCTAATGTTTTGAGTGACAGGCGACGTCATCGCGGAAGTAACTGTGTCCATGAGCTGGCTAAACTGAGCGGCTAATCTATGAAGCTGCTCCTGTGTTGAATTTACGGCTAAACCTAGTGACTGCATCTGCTCTTGCTGTGCGGCTAACTGCCGCCCGAACGTATCCGCTGGACTTTGGTGGCCAGAGCCTTCTTCTGTCATGGTTTTCAGGTGACGAGTCCACATGCAGATACGATCGGGAGGCAAAACACAGTCTTAAGATGTTTATTATAAGAAACAAGCAGATCTAAGGACGGGACTACGGGTGAGTCGGCTGGGTCAGAACGTCAAGGCTGGCGAGTCTGTAAGAAAGAGGAAGTCAGAAACTACGAAAGTTGAACCAGGGGAATAGCTAGAAGTGCGCTGCTTACCATTTAGCCGGGCGGACCTAACCGGGAAGAAGTAGCGTCGGGAATACTCTATGATTCTACTCAGCTGGAGTTAGGCGGCTGGTGGCTGAGGACGGCTGATGCAACTGGCGAGGGATCCTGAGCGAACCTCGTCGGCAACGGTTGACAGATGGATTGACCAGAGTGAATGCAGAACCAGCAGGAACCGGGAGAGGGGAACTCAGGCCTCACTGGGTAACATCCAGGAAGTATGAGGGGAGCGCCAGAGCAAAATCTGAGCAGGCGGTTCTGCTGGTCTGTTTCTTCGGAACGAGACGTCAAGACGGGTGAGTGCATCCAAGCACAAAAATCTGAGGCAAACAGAGATCCAAAAATTAGTCAAAAAACGAAGAGCAAAAACTCACAAGCTGGTGTCCGAGCGTAGGGACAGAGGCCACGTCGTACCACGACTGGTTAAGGCTCTGGCGTCTTCCATCTGTCAGCGCTCTGCTTAAGAAGCCAGAGGAAGCCGCCTGCAACGAGCTGCAGGTGTGGGCCACGCCTCCTCAGCCAACCAGACACACCTGTGGAATAGAGTTAGAGTAGAGCAGCACAGAGAATCCTGACACTTGGTATGTGTACAATATGCATTAGCAGGCAACCCAACTGCATTAAAATCAGAAGCAGTATGAGACTAATTTACGACAATGTTCTAAAAAAATGTCAAAACAAATGCTATCAGACAATTCTGTTGTTTTTTATTATATAAAACACTCTATCAACACTCTTTGATGAATGCATTGTCATTAGCTAGGGATAGGGCAGTATAAGATTATTATGATATGGCAGTGTTCAGTAAAAACACCACGGTGTGATGGTATTTCCAGAAAATTTTATAATAAAAATCAGTGATAGGATCCATTTTTTATGCAAAACAGAAAATCAACAATAATTCTCTCTGCTGCTTAAATACTCTAACATATTATTAGATATTCCATTGTAAATCTGTAACACTTCTTTATCTTTATTTTTATCCATAGATTTAAGAATCAAAGACATTGGCTAAATTTAATGTTAATTCTTGTTTTTAAACAGCATAACTTTAATGAGAGTGGTGGGTGTCCAAGACCATGACTTGACATGTGATCTGGGAGGGATTTGGAGAACATTTCCTGGTCTTTGTTTTGCAAACCAGTGGTGCCTGTGTGACATTTTCAGCAGTTAGCCATCAGTGTGCAGCAGTAGGTGGGGGAGGGCCAGCTTTAAACTATTTTATCCTCCATTCATCCAAGGAAAACTCTGGTGACTCCCTAGCATTTCCTTACAAGGATGATAAAATGCAATAACCAGAACATTTTTCTCTGTAGATGAGAACTCAACTTTATTTTCAGTATTAATTAGGTGTTTAAAAGGACATCAGAGGAGGCAGAAATTTATTTTAGCAATTTCAAACAGCTATTTTTAAACATTGGTATTCCTGTGCAACTGTACCTGGCCCATGCTTATTATCAGCTTCAGAACAAGCTTTACAGAAGTGCTATTTTCAGCCATTAAATAAACACCGGCTGGCCTGCAGAGTGTTAAAAGCATTATGTTGAGTCTAAATACAATCCGAATACATGTGGGCAGCTGCTGAGATTTATTCAGCATTTAAATGATTGTATATTACCTATATATACCTACATTTTAAGGATGGTGTTAAAATGCTCCAAATCACTAAGACATTAACAGGAAATCACCAGACTTGGCCTTTAAAAGCAGAAATGAAAGCGATGATTCAGATGTGTGACAGAGTCATCAGACAGTACCAAGAAAATAAATGTGTCACAGAGACAGAAACAGAAAGAAAAAAAAACAGAACCAGGATCTGGAACATAAAAATCCCTCTGTGCTTATGAGCTGCCTCCATTGTTCAGACGACATACTTTATTTTCAAGGGGTTTGAAGGTTTGAATCTGTTGAACCCTAAACTAGGCTCTATCGTTAATAATGCAGGGAGTATCTATAATAGATGTAGAGATGTTGTTAAATATAAAATACAAGTTGCTCTGAGGATAGAATGTGCTCAGAGCAGTGTTTGAGAAAGATAAAACTTTCTCTAACACTTTATGGCCATGCTATTTAATCATCTAAGTCCCCCTTAGGTCCAGCATATATTCAGCAGTTTTGACAGCACAGATGGTGAAATTTTAGTATTGATGATACAGTTTGGTTATTGACTTTACAACGCATTGTGTACACAACAGTCAGCAGCTCTTCAAAAGCAGCTTTCTTCTATGTTTGTGGGTTTTTATGGTATATTTGATTGGACTCTTGTGTGTCACTCCATAAACTCCAACCTACCAGATAACCTGCGTAAGCTCACAAAAATGACCCGCATGGCTGGCGGTCAGCGAGAAAAGCTGAGCACCTCTACTGACTCTTGCCAGTCCTTCCAACACTTGGACTTACAATAATAATATCCATAACATCAAGTAGAGACTAAAGACTAAAGGAACTGTTCAAATTATGTTGGGCAGAAATCGCAAATAATCTTCTAAAGTGAACATCACGCACCACTGAGAAAATTTAACTCAAGCCTTTTACCATTACTGTTGCTAAACAATTACGAGGGCAGTGAAGCTAATACAATATATTACTCAATAAATAATAACACTGAAAATTTAGTTTACAGCAGGAAATTCATTCTCACTAAATAATTGTCAATTAGAGTCATAAGCACAAAATTAGCCTCCCGATTTCCTGCTAGATGACGGCACTGACTTTGGACTTCAAAAGACACAGCAAACCAACACCGGCCAATGAAAGGGCTCAAAATCAACACTGACAGTGGAAACTTCACACTTTTCCTTCTGACTCTGGGACCTTGATTTCCAAAGGATATGCAAAATCTATTCTCAACTGAAAACAAGACTTTGAACCACTGAGCAACAGTCCAGTTTGTTTTCTCCTTAGCTCAGGTTTGACACTTCTGATGTTGTTACCAGTCAAGTTATAACTCAACACAAGCAATGCGACATTTGTAGCCCATGTCATGGATGTGTCTGAGCGGGGTTGCTCTCGAAGCACAAACTACTCAGTCCAGACCTTTTAAATCTCACCCAAACTCTTGAATGGGCTTTGCTTTACAACAGTTTCAAAACTGTGTTGCTTGTAGATCCCCTTTTACCACACAAGAGTTTTCCTTCCACTAAACTTTCCAATAAAAGTCTTGCATAAAGCCCTCTGGGAAGCCCTGGCTTCTTTGACAATGACCTGTTGTGGCTTCATCCTTTTGTGCCGTGATCTACACCTGTTCTTTACATGTTGAGATCAATCTTTGGGTCCTGACAAGGAAATGAAAGGCTGATGTCATCCTACCAATATTATGGCTCTGATCCACTTCAGCAGGTATCCACAGACCCCTAATCGCTATGAACTGTACGGGGTGGTACAATATTTCTGAACAACTCTGACATAGTGATATAATTCAAAGCAAAGACAGCTGCAGAAGCAGCAGGAGACCGTGGTGCTCAACGAGAGCAGATGCACTGCATGATCTTTCAGAGTCCGTCTGATACGAGAAATACGTTGCCAAGCAGAATCCGACGCACACATTACAATGTTGGTGCACAACAACTATTACTGCTTGTAAAGCACTGAACTGATCTGAAAAGCTGTTGTATGCAAGACATGGACAACCCTGGTCACCCTGCTGGTGCCTTTTAAGTCCTCAAATCTTTCAGGCGAAAGCTGCAAATTGTAAACCACGCCCTTTGGTTCCGTAATCACAGAGCATGCTGTGTAAACACACACGACCATGATCGACATAATGCTGAAGGACAGCGTGATCTGTCATACGGTGCAGTGTTTATTGCAGAACTATGACCTGAAAGTGTTTGTTGAATGTCTGCTGGAAAACTGTCACGTTAGCAGCTTCCCCATTATTGTGTAGTGCTTAGCATGACCTTTCTAAATAGTAAATCCTTTTTTAATAACTTATATAATATTTCTTTTAAAAAATTAATTTGGGATGTTCATAGCTGCAAAATGAAATTGGCAGAAATATATCAGTGTACAAGTTTCATTTCGTGAACTGACTTAATATGAATTAACTTCTTGATGACACTCCCACTTATCAAGCTGTATTATTTCACTACCCTAAAAATACATGTAAAAATAATTTGTGACTTCAGCCAAAAAATAATTCACACACACACACACACACACACATATATATATATATATATATATATATATATATATATATATATATATATATATATATATATATATATATATATATATATATAAGGTCACAGTTAAGTAGCAAATATGTTTTTCTTTTGCAGCAGTCATATTTACTGCAGTTAAAATATTTCTAAGAACAATACAGTCACATATAAATTGGCAGTAATTAATGATTTTAACTTTAACAACAATATCATAAATAGTAATAAAATTGCTGGAAAAATATGCTTAAAAAATTCAAAATAATCTATTTGTTTTATATATATATATATATATATATATATATATATATATGTGTATATATATATATATATATATATATATATATATATATATATATATATATATATATATATATATAATTTAAGTAATTTACTTTTTAAAGTGAATAAATATAGTTGATGACTTTCTAATTTATTAGGACACACTTGTGTAACTTCTACTTCCTACATCCAGCTCTTTATGTCTTTATTGCATCAGCCTTACAAAAATAAAAAAGTAAAATTAAAACTCAAACTGTAACACAAATAATTTACAATGGAGAATGTTTTGCTTTTTTAAAAAAAAAAAAAAAACTTACAACAGAAACAAATACTGTGGTTCAAACCTTTTCATGAACATTATAGTGACAGCAATGGTCAGCCTCTCAGGTAAAATATAGCCAGTGATGCATGGTGTCCACTTTAATGGACACATAATTCAACCCAATTGTCATACAACATAGAATCTACACTGTAATATTAATCATTAGTTGTCCGCAACTTAAACTGATGTTTAATGAATCCCTACAATTTATTTATATAATTTTTGTACTGGATTATTTAAAAACCCTTTTGATGGTATTCTAACGTACTGAAACGCACTTAAATCGCCACCTTATTTGGTAATCAAATATATTTATTTCTATGTAATCTTTTTTTTGATGTAATCTAAAGAAAATGTTCAGCCCGTCTTTTGAAGATGGATAAATTGTTTTTTGGCCACCATAAAAGCCGAGTTTTCAGCCTTATTGATCCAGATTGCTCATTAACGCGTGCAAAAACAAACTTACAGTGACACCAGCCCAAGTGGCAGCACCAGTGCAGTTTGAAGCACTTCCCGTGGCTGTGCGTCGCGCAGATGGAGAGTCCATCACACGGCAGGAAGTCTGGTCTCCCCGCGCAGCTCTTGGCCAAAGCCTGCGCCTCGTCCAACTTCTCACTCTTCGGACACTTATGAGCTCCCGAGGCGGCCATGCCAACATTTCCCGGATCCGATTAAATAACGCACGCACGATCTGTTGGGAGTAAAACTAAATCACGGGGACGAGCCGAGGTTTTTTTTTTCCACGGTCCACGCAGCCAAGGACGCTTTGTAGAGAGGGAATGGGCGCAGCTGGGTCTTCTGAATCCAGATCAGCTCGGTCAGTGCACACACAAAGCGCGGCGACACATTCTGGGAGGGTACAAACGACGGTCAGTGTCACGCTGGAAGCCTCCCGTGATCGTGATCCACGCATCTCCCCATCTCTCGTGCAGTGCCGTGCCGTGCCGTGCCGAGGCGTCGGGGAAGCTCCTCAGCTGTGCGCGCTGCTTGGTGACGCGCATCCGAACTTCATCACAGAAACGGGAGGAGCCCCGCGAACACAAAGCCAGCTGCTGCGCGCACTTCAAACACGAGCACCACAGGCTTTCATCAGCCCCCCAGACAACTTCAAAGATCAAGGTCTGAATATGAAATTCATCATCTATAATAAACCCTAAACAACAGGGTAAACTATTTGTTCAGGATGTCCTTTAATTAGTGGTGGATATAAGCTACAGTATTCCTGAAAAGAAAACGCGCCCTGTGTTTGCAATCTTTCATCCAATCAAATAAATGGTTCAGAAAACGGTAAATAATAATGGAAATGGGAGCATTGTGAAGCAAAAATGTTCCAGCTGCTCTCCTGCCGCTAGGCGGCGACCCTAAGATCTGCTCCGGCCTGGACGTCAGGCTGAGATTTACCTAAGATGAGCCATTGATTTATGCTAAAGCAGTTTAAAGCTGTGGGCGTCCCTCTGCTCTCCTCTGTTACAGCTGAAGCTGAGCCAGCAGAAATCTGGAGATACAGACCACACAGGGAAATCAGAAATCAGCTTATTTTGTTCAAAAAAAAAAAAAAAAAAAAAAGAACATCAGGGAAGGTGGAAAGGGACCGATGAAAAGAAGGAACACAGCACACTCATTCAGAAAAAAATACCCGAGTAAATGCTTTTAATTAATGGATTTAATCATAGTTCGCATGTTGCAAAATTCAGGACAAGCAGTGCATGAAAGAAAAAAGGTATATACCTCAAACCTTTTCACATTTTGTCAGGCTAACACCACGAACAACCATGTTTTTTCTAGGGAATTTAAGGGATAGACCGACAAAGGAGTGCACAACTATGAATTGCAGGAGAAATAATGGTATTTTCAGTAATTTTTTTTTACTAGTAAACATCTTAAAAGTATAGTATTTAGGAAAGAGAATGCACAAATGCAAACCTATCAGCCAGATGGATAAGTAATCAGAGCATTGATCACAGAAGCAACCAGGAGGTCCATGTTAACGCTGGAGGAGCTGCAAGGTCTGCAGCTCAGTTGGGAGAATCTGTTCAGACGGAGACCCTTTGTTGTGCACTCAACGAATGCGGCCTTTATGAAAGAGGAACGAGATGAAAGCCATAGGAGGTTCATTTTAAAATGCCTTAAAAGCAACGCACGTGGAAGAAGGTGCTCTGATCAGACGAGATCAACATTGAAACTAACACGGCGCTTCATCCTCAACACACCGGTTTTGAATCGCCGTTTCATTGGGCCCTATTTGCAGATGTGCACCAGTCAACATTATATTAGCAACATATTCAATAGATTGTGGAGGAGGGGGAAAAGGAAAAAAAATGTTCCATTATGGCATCTGATTTAGAGCCTAATAATAACTTAAAGCTCCACTGAATGACACGGGGGTCCTTGTCTCCTGCAGACGTCCAGTTAAACGATTTTTCACTATTTGTGCCGAGGCTGCAGCTATAACTTTCAGAACCGCGACAATTTACTTTCATTACTGTCACCTCACATTTAAATGACTAGTGAGCCCCATCTAAACACTCTGCTGGAAAACCAACTGGGAATTTCACTGACTCAATAATATTTTCATCTAGTTTGGCTTTGCACATTTCTTATCTTTTTTTGTTGTTCGAATTGCATCCGGGTACTGCATTCAGGATCTGTAATTTTAAGATTTCCTTTTATTATTATTTACCAAACAATGCTTCAAGTTATTGCATTGCAGCACAGATAAAGCTCGGTTCGGATATTGCAAAATGGATCAAAAACTGATTTAGTCAACAGGTCTGAAAAGTAAAGATTTTTTTTATTATTATTATGGTTTGCACATTTTAGCACATCTGGTCCCACTGTGCACATCATACAGACATTTATTCACACAAAATATAGGTGTAGTGACACATCTACAGAGTAGTTGTTCTGCTTATTTGAGCTGTCCCGCTAGATTTATTGATTTAGTCAAAGTAAAGTTTACATTTTAATCATGGTTTGATTTAAAACAAAAGAATTAAGAAAAGATGAGAAACAGAGTCAGTGACATCAGTCACAGTGACACCTCTTGGTGAGAGGCCAGGGAACCAAAATAACACCCAGAAGACGTCAACTACTCATCCATGAGATCAAAGAAGATCCCAGAATAACTTCTGCAGCAATTCAATTCAATTCAAT
This sequence comes from Fundulus heteroclitus, assembly GCF_011125445.2. Taxonomy (NCBI): domain Eukaryota; kingdom Metazoa; phylum Chordata; class Actinopteri; order Cyprinodontiformes; family Fundulidae; genus Fundulus; species Fundulus heteroclitus. The sequence goes on along the minus strand of NC_046367.1, from coordinate 29,813,080 downwards.
TCAATTTTATTTATATAGCGCCAAATCATGAAACATGTCATCTCAAGGCACTTTACAAAGTCAAGTTCAATCATATTATACAGATTGGGTCAGATTATACAGATTGGTCAAAAATGTCCTATATAAGGAAACCAGTTGATTGCATCAAAGTCCCGACAAGCAGCATTCACTCCTGGGGAAGAGTCATCTGCATTGTACATGGCTTTGCTGCAATCCCTCATACTGAGCAAGCATGAAGCGACAGTGGGAAGAAAAACCACCCATTAACGGGAAGGAAAAACCTCCGGCAGAACCGGGCTCAGTATGAACGGTCATCTGCCTCGACCGACTGGGGGTTACAGAAGACAGAACAGAGACACAACAAGAGAAACAAAAAAGCACAGAAGCACACATTGATCCAGTAATCTGTTCTACATTAGATGGTAATAGCGGGTGAGCCGTCTTCTCTGGATGATGTCACAGTTAACAGAACGCCAGACCAGGTGTACCTACTATGAAGAAAAGAGAGAGAGCAAAAGTTAAAAGCTGAAATGACGACAGTCATTTCAATGTAATACAATGCAAAACTGGAGAACAGTAGACTGAAGAACAGTAGAAATCAGTAGAGTGAGAAAATTAGACCCTGATGTCCTCCAGCAGCCTAGGCCTATCACAGCACAACTATAGAGATAGCTCAGGGTATGAGCCACTCTAACTATAAGCTTTGTCAAAAAGGAAAGTTTTAACATTAGTCTTAAAAATAGATAGGGTGTCTGCCTCACGGACCAAAACTGGGAGTTGGTTCCACAGGAGAGGAGCCTGATAGCTAAAGGATCTGCCTCCCATTCTACTTTTAGAGACTCTAGGAACCACCAGCAGACCTGCAGTCTGAGAGCGAAGTGCTCTGTTAGGAACATACGGGGTAATCAGAGCTCTGATATATGATGGAGCTTGATTATTGCAATGCATTGTGGTGGCCAGGGAATACTTTGCCTGTTTGGGATCTGGACTTCTTGGTGTAATTTAATAAAACCATGACTTCTCTCTACCAGAACATTCTCAAAGGAAATGCCCACTCAATCCATGGCAATAAATTCAAGCATGGTTGCGTTATATGGTGCAGGAAAGTGACAAAAAGCACACCAGTAAGTTCACCTCTGTAAAAAAAAAAAAAGACAGAACAAAGGTTTTGCAGTGGTCTAGTCAAAGTCTGGACTTTATTCTAACTAAGAGGCCGCGGTGTGGTCTTAAACAAGCCATTTAAGAACAAAGAACCATTCAGCGGGAAATCACTTTTTCCCAATAAGGTCAGGTTGATTTTGAGGAGAGCTATTCCCCTTCATAAGTAATCAGTTGAAAACAGCATTTTGCTTTGATCCAGGTTAGGTTTCTGTTATTTAAGTCTGAGTCATATCTGAATCAATTCAGTGCAGCAAAAATGGCAAAAACAAATTTGTAAATTGGCAAATGCTTCAGCGCTGTAGGTTCTTGAGCAGATTAAGCCCTACTTTAACAATTGTTACCCTTGCAACGACAAATACAGTTATTTATGTAATTATTACAGTTATCGTTATGACTACATGTGAGTACAAAGTACATTTACAATCATTTGGTCAGTTAGCATTAATGATTAGCAAAACCTGCTCACACACTGAAGGTGAGCTGAAGTTTAGAGCTGGCTGCGGGGTTTCTGGAGGATTTCCCTCCATCTGGAGATTGGCGGGCTGCCGCTGGCAGCCAGCCTCCTGAGCAGGCTGCAGGGCTTCAGAGCTGGAACATCAGGGTGCACCTGGTGGTAGTGCTCCAGCCTCTCCAAAACCTTGTCCAGACCCACCTGGCCAGCGAAGAACATGGGACCCCCACGGTGGCGGGGCCAGCCGTATCCCAGCACATAGATCACGTCAATGTCTTCTGGTCCTGCAGCTATTCCATCCTGGAGGATCTGGAAACCCTCATTAATCAGCGCATAGAGGCAGCGCTCCAGCACCTCCTGGTGATCTATGCGGCGGGCCGCCAACCCATGCCGGGTTCGGTACTCCTCCAGAAATCCGTGCAGCCAAGGGTCGGGTTTAGCCACACGACCGCCGGGTTTATCATACTGATACCACCCTCTGCCTGTTTTCTGACCAAACCTCCCCTGCTCACAGATCAGGTCTCCCAGAGGGCTGTATCTGCTGCCTTCTCGGATTCTGGCGGACTCTCCTGCAGAGGCGGGCAAAACTAAACCCTCTGCCTTCCTCATTCTCCAAGCGACATCCAGCCCGGACAGGTCGGACATCTTGAATACACCCATAGGAAACCCGAACTCTTCCAGCACCTGATCCACCTGCTCAGGTGTGGCTCCTTCTTCCAGGAGGAAGTATGCTTGCATCACGTAAGGCCTCAGCATCCGGTTGCCTACAAAGCATCGGCAGTTTCCAACGGCAACGCTCACCTTTCCCATCTTCTTTCCCAGCTGCATGGCCGTGGCCAGCGCTTCGGGGGATGAGCGCGGCCCGTGCACCACCTCGAGAAGTTTCATGACGTGAGCTGGAGCGAAGAAGTGCATCCCAACCACCAGCTCCGGGCTCTGGGTTTGAGAAGCCAGCTCGTCTATGTCCAGCCCGGAGGTGTTTGTGCACAGGAGCGTCCCCGGTTTGCATAGACGCGACAGCTGCTGGAAGATGCTTCTCTTCAGAGCCATGTCCTCAAACACGGCTTCGATGACTAGGTCAACATCTGCCGCAGCCTGGACGCTGCGGCCGTATTTGATTTGATCAAGGACCAGGGGCGCCCCTCTTCTCTTGGCCCCCCTCTCCAGCATGCCAGTGACAGCCTGCTTTGCCGCCAGCAGCTGCTTCTCCTGGGTCTCCACCGCAACCACGGACAACCCCGCCTGGGCCAGGGACACGGTTATACCGCGTCCCATCGTGCCGAGCCCTTAGAGGACAGAAATCATACATTTAAGCACATTAATTAGTTTATGCACGGATCAATTTAATTAGACTTTAAACAGTTCGATTCCAAGCAGCGTGAAGATTTCATCCAAAGCTGGCTGCCGAGAATAACACATCCAAATTGTCAGGAATCCAATCCTCCATGCAGGGAGCAGCTCACTAAACTGTAAACGAGGGCTTAGTTTGGATGAGTGGATCTGAAAATACAGCCTCAGTACAGCTAACATAAAATAGAATATTGTGAATAAGTTTAATAGTTTTGTGTCTCCTTTCAGAAAGTGAAACTCTCATAGATATTTTACATAGAGCGACAGAGTGGAGTATTTCAAGCCTTTATTTATTATAGTTTTGAAGATTATGGCTTTTTGTATAATAAAAGCCAAACTCAAATGCAGTGCCTTGGAAAAACATCATTTTGTGAAATAAAGTCTATTCATAGAAAGTTGAGTGGAAGGAAAAAGTGTAGTACACTGCAAAAACAAAACTAAAAATAAGTCACATTTTCTTAAAATAAGTGTATTTGTCCTTGATTTGATTATGCAAATAAGATGATTTGCCAACGGAATAAGATTTTTGCACTAAAAATAGGAACAACTCATCTCCGTCATCTTATTTCAAGTGCAGGAAATCTAATTATCTTATTTTAGGGATCAAAATACTCATTCCATTGGCAGATCATATTATTTACCTGCTCAAATCAAGGACAAATACAGTAAGTTCAAGAAAATGTGACTTATTTTTAGTTCCGTTTTTGCAGTTTAGTAAAAGTTGCTCCAGCTACAGTGATAACAACAACAACCTTGAGAGGATTATCAAAGGAAAATGAATTCAAGAAGCAAGGGGAGCTTCAGAAGTATTAAACTGAGGCTGGAGTCAGCGCAGCATGAGCCACTCCGCACAGACAAATCCTACACATGAGGTACAAGTGTCTTACCTGAGCTAATGAGGGAAAAAATTGACTGTTTCTTGGTGGTCAAATTCCGTTTTTTTAATCAAAGTAAAATTTGCATTTCACCTGGAAATCAAGGCCCCAGAGCGTGGAAAGGCACTGAATCCATATTGACTGAAGTCCAGTGTGACGTTTCCACAGTCAGTGATGATTCAAGGTCATCCACTGGTGTTGGTCCACTGGATTCTCTGAATCCCACAGTCAACGCAGCCATCTACCAGGATATCCTGGAACGCTTTATGCTTCCGTTGACAAGCTTTATGGAGATGCTGCTTCAACTTTTCAGCAGGACTTGGCACCTGACCACAATGCCAAAAAGTACCCAAAACTGGTTCAATGACCAGGGAGCTACTGCATGTGATTGGCCATCACACTGGCCTGACCCGAACCTTGTGCTGTTGTCAAGAGGAAGATGAGAGACATCGGGCCCAATGATGCAGAAAACCTGAGGGCAGCTGTTAAAGCAACCCGGGCTTCCATTACACCTACGCAGCGCCACAGGCTGATCGCCTCCATGGCACGACGCATTGATGCAGTAACTCAACCAAGTATTGAGTGCAAAGAAATAACATGCTTCTCAGAATTCCTGCTAATTAAAATATCTTCTTTTGATTAATCTTATGTAAGATTCAAATTTTCTGAGAGACCTTATTTTGGGCTTTCGTCACCAGTGAACCATAATCATCAACATTTCAAGAAATAAAGGCTTGAAATATTTCACCCCATGTGTAATGAATCTATACAACGGATGAGTTTCCCGTTCTGAAATGAGTGACAGTAGATATTGAACTTTTATAATAGTTATAATCTTCTAAGCTGTGCTTTTACACACACACACACACACACACACACACGCCATCGTTATCCAGACGTGTTACATACTGACATCAAATTTCACATTTTTTCCTGACTGTTCTCTCTCACCAAATTATCACGACAGCAAATTGTAGTGAGAGAAAAAAAAAAAGCATTCTCGGATATTATCTTACACATATTAAATGGTTTCCCAGAGCTTGCAAATTTAATGCACAAGCTGCTGAGCCACCCGTATCCACACTGTGGTGCATCCCATCCTCCCTGCAGGGAAGAGCGAGTCCATTTACCAAACTCGGATGAACTGTTAATGAGGGCTTAGTTTCCATAGGCAACAGGACTTTGGAGATGCCACACAGATAGCTTGGTGAGTCGGTGTGCCTGTGCTAATTGAAAGCGGAGTACAAATTAAAACCCTAAAGCTCTCACCGATGACAGCTGCTTTACGCACAGGCCTGGGCTTGCTGGTGTCCCAGCGGGCTCCGCTGGGCGTGCTCCACCTGCCGATGGCCCTCTGGGCGAAGAAGTAGTACTGCAGGGCGCGGGCCTGGCCGGATGTGAAGAGCGTGGCGAACAGCTCCTTCTCCCTCTCCATACCCTTAGCGTAGGGCAGAGCGACAGCGGCGCGAACTGCCTGGACGCAGGTACCCGGTGCTATGGCTCCGCGGGCGTGACGCCGCACCTCTTGCATCACTTTCTCAAAGACCACGTCCGAGTCGGGGGGGCGCGGACATGGATAGGTGCTGATGCGACGCGCGTCCAAAGGTTTGCCTGGGGAAAGAAACAGTGATGGTCTCTCTAGAAAGAAATGACAGTTAGTGGGAAGCAGAGCGAAAGGACAACACGCTCTTAAGTTTAGTTTCTGGCCATGTTCATATGCGTGGTTTTAATTTTAACCGAAGAAGAGCGTCCCTTTTTTTTTTTTTTTTTTATAAGTAGCGCTTCTCCTTCCCCACTCTGCCGAAAATTTCAACCAGCACTCAGGAAGTGTGGATATAATTCAGTTTCAGGCACACTCATCCACTCTGAGAGCAGGCTGATCTGACAGGCAATTTCCAGATAATCACAGGGACTCTGCCTGAACGCTGCAGCTCAGCACAAAACAAAAAAAAGCAAAAGGTTCACTTCCAACCAAGTTCAGACAAACCTTTACCCTACAGTGGCTTCTAAAATACTCATACACCTTCAACTTGACATTTTGTCAGGTTACAACAGCGAACCTGTTTAAAATCAGGATTTCGTGAAGGACCAGCTTAACATAATACAAAATGTCGAATTGAAATATTAACAATTCCCGGTTCACTGCAAAAACGGAACTAAAAATAAGTAATATTTTCTTAAAATGAGTGTATTTGTCCTTGATTTGAGCAGGTAAATAAGATCATCTGCCAATGGAATAAGATTTTGGCACTTACAATAGGCACAACTCATCTCCATCATCTTATTTCAAGTGCAGGATGTCTAATTATCTTATTTTAGGGGTCAAAATCCTCATTCTATTGGCAGATAATATTATGTACCTGCTCAAATCTAGGACAAAAACACACATTTTAAGAACATTTTACTTGTTTTTGCAGTGTTTTCAGTTTCTTGCAAAAGATTTTTTTTTTTTTTTAAGTGTGACATTCACTGATGTTCAGCCCCCCCTGGGTCTATGCCTTAGCAAGGTGTGGTAAAAGAGACGTTTTACAAGACAAGATGTAATCTTTAATCCGACAACTTTTGAACACAAGCTTTCCTGCATGCTGTGATTTTAAAGGCTGGGAACAATGAGAGAGAAAAAAAGATGGTTACTCTGCCAAAACCTTGTTAAAAGCATCTTAATTCCCAATCCTGACTCCTCTGATGTGATTACAAGAGACAGCAGTCAGAAACCTTCACAGCTCCACTGAATTACTCTCACATGAGGGTCTGGGTCAGAAACTGGGTCACTCCGGTGAAGCTTAAGGCAGCAGAGACTATATCTGCTTCATCACGTCCACTTTCCCCATGTACGAAAACCCAACACCTCTAAGAAAGAGTAACACAACTGGAGAAATGACGACGGAGGTCACCCGTAATGAAAAATGCATTCTCAGTAAACAATTATACGCCGGCGAGGTGTTATGTGGCAGCGCGGCGCAGCTTCAGTGTGATTTAGGGGGCATTATTGCAGCAGTTTAATCTGTAAATGGTTGAGCTGTGGATTTGCAGCGGATGGGAATCCTGGCTGCCCCCCCGACAGATGTAGCGGGCAGATGTTGCAACCGCTGGGTTAAAAAAAAAAAAAAAATGTTAATCTTATCACCAGTGAGAGACTCAGATCTGTTCCTGGCCACGCCTGCATTACATTAAATCCATAAACTGATTTTAGTTTTTAGTTTTCAGTGTATTTTGAGACATTGGAGCTTAACGTGCATTCAACGCTTTTTTTCTCTAAAATTACAACAACAAAAAAAGAAGGTTACTCTCCTTATACTTCACATCCCTTATTGCATTACAGGCGGTCGACTGATACACACGCTCAGCTTTACGAACACAAATCCCTTTCTTCCTGTCCAGACGCCACTTTTTCCCCAGACTCTAATCTCCATAGTTCTCAGGCCTTTTCAGCACACTGTTAAAGTATAAATCCAGATGTTCATCAACAATTTATAGAAGATTTTTTTCTACAGCGGTCAGGCTTTAATTATGGACCCTGCAAAAACTGGAGAAAGGAAGGGGAGAGAGAGAGAGAGTCAAATGGATGGATGGATATAATTATATTTTTTTCATATTTATCCAGGCCTGGTGAAGAGTTTTCCAAATTGACAGCGAGCCCGTTCTCGCAGCAAGTGATCACGGCAGCGTAGCGAACGTAGAGAGGAAAAGACAACCCTTTCTGACATTATCTTTTATAATATTACGATTATTATTTTTAATTTATTTTGCTGTAGGCCCAATACTGATACACAAACAGACTTCCTGCCAGCTAGTATGAATGCCTCACCAAAGAAAAAAAAAGGATGTCAGAGTTCTGAGACCCACAAACGGAGAGCTGCAGATGACATACCTGACACAAAAGTGACGTGAAGCCTACAGTGCAGTCGTAAAAAAAAAAAACATCAACTCGTGTTTGTTTCACACAGCAAAACAAAAGCTCCTCCAGAAAGCATGACCCCGCCGAGGCAAAATACACCTTCCCCCTGTGTGTACTCCAACTCGCACGACCACACAGCAGAGTGGGCGGCGTGCGTTCAATTCACTGCGTGCAAAAGAATACAAGCTCAAACAGAAGCAGGAGACGTTCTTCTTATTCCTGCATGTACATGAAAACATAAAACCACAGGTCATTTATTTATTTTCTACTCAACAGAAAGATTGGACGCAGGCAAAAACCGTTAGCCAAGCCTCCAAAAAAAAGGGCTTAAAACAACATGGCTTTCTTCAGCATTCATAAAGCTTTTTCATTTTCTACTTTGTTCCTTTTCACTTTCGTCACCATTCAGACGAAGTGAATGAGCCATTCTTCACTCAGACAGGGAGATCACTCCTCCAACGCTCTCGGGACGCGGCACACTTCAGGAATCCACTCAGCGTTTAAACGAGTCAGATTCACGTGCGTGCGGGAATCCTCACCCCCCCCCCCCCTCCTAATTTACTAGAGAGGGCCCCGATATTAATATTCTAGGAAAGTTTGTCCCTTTTCGCCCTCCTGAATAATACAGCAAAAGCGGTGAAGACATCAGATCCCATCTGACAGAGCCATGAAACATTTATGGACCGTGTTGGAGGAGGATCTGGCTGCCGTGTCTTCTGCTCGCCTTGCCTTCCGAAGGCTTCACGTCGACGCTTCTTGATGTCAGCCTCGCCTAAAATAACCGCTTCAAGTAGAAGTTTCTCCTCCTTCCACAAAGTTAATGTTTAATTCAGGGAAGAGAGTTTCCATCGCTCCATTAAATACTTTAGGACACACTCCTTACCTGCAACACTCTGAGCGAGCTTCACGGCTGCGTCCACGGCGTTGTGATCCGTCACCTCATCAATTATTCCGAGCTGCAGGGCCTCAGCGGCGGTCACATGACGGCCTGCGGGACACACAGACGTCCTCTATACATTATGTATAACATGACATATTGGAGTTACTGAGTGACAAATAATAAAATGCAAAGAGGCCTTGTTAGCGGGATGCTGCGCAACAATTCACAACACATGCCATTTCGAGGCAAAGTCGGTTCTGTCAAATCGTCCCGACTGGATGAGCCTGCAGCGACAGTGAACGGTCGCCTGCATTGTGCTGTTGACTTTGCAGCGATCCCTCATACCGAGCATGCATGTAGCGACAGTAGGGAGGAAAACTGCCCTTTAACAGGAAGGAACCTCCAGCGGAACCACGCTCAGTGTGAAAGGCCATCTGCTACGATGACTGGGGGTTTGATTTCAACCACATCATAAAATATATACACTACGATAAATTATTTCACCAATTTTCCAGATTTGAAGGAGACATATTTCCTAAACAAATGTGTCCACATCCTTAAACTTATTCTTTGTAGAAACGACTTTTGATTAAATTTCAGCATTTAGTCTTTTCTGGTAGGAGTCTGTAAGCATCCCACATCTTGGCAGTATTCGCCCATGCGGCTTTCCACATCCACCCGATTTTGAAGACATCTCTTGTCCAAAGCTCTCGTCAGATCCCCAACATATTTTCTGACATTTAGTTCTGGACTTTGACTAGACCGTTTTAAAACTATTTAAGACTTTATGAGATTTTGCCAGCTTTGACTCGGTGATGCTAAGAAATACAACCACTCTTTATCTGCAATTTTCCAGCAGACACTAGAAGGTTTTCGGTCAAAACTTCAACCACCTTGACAAATACGTCCAGTTCCATATAGAGACAGGTAACCCCAGAGCATGATGCTGCCACCACCGTGTTTCACCATGGGTATGGTGTTCTTTTTTGATGAGCAGCACCGTTTTTGTGCCAAACAAACCATATTAAATTATGCCCCAAAAAGTTCAAGTTTGGTCTAATCAGAGCCCAAGGCTATGGGAGATGCAGATTTTAGCTATAACTTAAGGACACAAATGAACAAATGTCATGAAAATCCTACTTGGAGATTTAAACTTTATTTTAGATTATTCCGATTAACTAAATTCAATGTTAGACGTGTGCCCGAGAAGAACATTTTGAAAAAGGATCAAAAGGTGTACACTGAAAAAAACTGATCTAAAAATAAGTAAAATGTTCTTAAAGTTAGTGTATTTGTCCTTGATTTGAGCAGGTAGATAAGAGTATCTGCCAATGAAATGAGTATTTTGACCCCTAAAATAAGATAATTAGACATCCTGCACTTGAAATAAGATGATGGAGACGAGTCGTTCCTATTTTAAGTGCAAAAATCTTATTCCATTGGCAAATCATCTTATTTACCTGCTCAAATCAAGGAGAAATACACAAATTTTAAGAACATTTCACTTATTTCTAGTTCTATTTTTGCAGTGTACGGGGGGCATTTGTCAAAACGTTGCAACCAGGTTATAGCAGCTTTCTTTCATTCCATCAAACAGCTATGTTTATTTTCAGTTTAACTATGCAGGATGAATACTAACAGTTATCCGCACCACTTTATGAACCAAAAGTGTTCCTTTTACAAAATAACCTTCAAAATTAAGCCACAAAAAGGATTATGCGCTCAAATATTTGAAATAAAAAGTTGAAGCCTGAGGGGTGTGTGATTTTATTGAGATAATTTCATCCTAAGTGGAAAAGAGCAGAACCCACAGAGGAAGCAGTAAAGCCTACCTTATGCTGACACCTGCTGGACATCGCAGTAAGAGGCGTTTTAGTGGCCCGACTGAATATCGGAGCCCATAAAATGCAGTCTGATGCTCTAATGACAGGCAGACACAATCACACAACATAACTCTTACTGCTGGAAAAAGCAACCCTGCTGAAGCCTGTTGGGCAGCATAATTTGCATCACCTGATCCTTCATTCAATGGCAGCTGCCCTGACATTTTCTGCCCTGACATATTGATATATAAAAGCTAGCCTGGGGGCTTCCAGTCTGGCTTACTGGATGTTAAATCCTTCACAGTGCCTTGGGAAAGTAATTACACACCTTTAACATTTCACAATTTGTCGCCTGTCAAGCTTCACTGGATTTATTTTTAAATTATTTCATGTAACCAGCACAACGTAGTGCATAACTGTGGAGTGGAAAGAAAACAATCATACATTTTTTTCACAAATAGAAATAATAAAAGTGCTTCATGCATTTGTATTCAGCCTCATTTTCCTCCAACGCAGCCAAGTCCTTCTGGAAGTTTTAGATGAGATATTAAAATGTGGAAAAACACATGTTTCCAGACTTGTTTGTTCTTTGTTTCATACTAATCCAGGCCTGGAAAATACTAAATCAAATTTCATTATTGTCTGTACTCTCAGCGCCAGACTCCATATCCTGGTGATTAAATTAAACAATTGAACAGGGTTGAGGTTTTTCCATCCTCATAACCACCATGCCCAATTCAGCAGAGTCTTGTTTAAAAGAAAGAAAAGTGCTTTGTTGTTTTTTCAGAACATCAGACATGAGAAAGAAGGTCCAAGCTAAAAGTTTCAATTTCCCCACATATTCTCTGGGTTCAGTGTTATGAGGTTGAGCTTTGATTTTAGCAGGATACTGCCCCCTACAGGCTGGAGCAACAATTAATTGCTTTGCTGCACTCTACATTTTCCTAGTTACGGGAGAATCTATACGATGAGGTTTTATTAATCAGTTTTTTCTACCTGTGGTGATGAGCTCCAAGGCAGCTGGGACGCCGATGAGCCTCGGCAGACGCTGAGTTCCTCCTGCGCCCGGCAGCAGACCCAAAGTCACCTCTGGAAGTCCAAGTCTGGCCTAAATCAAATTGTTCATTGAATAAAGTACGCTTTGTTTGTTGAGCGCAATCCTACTATGAAGGCATGTGTACAATAAAGAAAACCCCAAGCATCCCACTGTATCTGAGAATAGTATAGCTGCTGTTTCAGACAGTGACTGGTGATCAGAAGGTGAAACCCTGAAAAGGCCAGATTTCCATTACCTGCGTCAAAGTGAAAACCGACTTTTTTTAGTCTAATGCATTGATAAAAAGGACACTCTTACATACACTTTGTTTGGAGGTAAGAAAAAAAGATTATAAAAAGGTTAGAATTATATGCTTCGATGCAAAAATGTGGATCGTCTTGTAATCTTTTCGTTTTCTGCTGCTACCTCTTTCAAGAAACCTGCAACATGTTTTTTACGTATTTTGTGGCCCTTGTTTGTTACATTTAATGGTGACTTATAACAATATTTAAAATGAATTTGTATGAGTACTTTAAAGGGGACATATGCTCTTCAGTTCTTCCTTTTCACACTGAAATCGTTGCGCTCTGTATAAAGTCGAACTGTAACGTTTTGGTCTGAATTCCTTGTAGATTTACCCCACATTCAACCTTTTTTAGTTTGTCTTTTTAAGTGTAAAGGAGGCATTTGACCGCCCCACCCCACGAGATTCCCCATTTTTTATTTAGTTTAAAATCAAAATAAAAGAGGAGGATATTTAGAGCCTAATTAGAATCAAAGTCTGAATAACTGCGGTCATGCTTTGTAATAAATTTTAAAATTTAAAATGATGATATATACAGCCTTGGCAAATTATCCATACCCTTGAATTTTTTTTTTTTTGCTTGGTGTAACTTTACAGCCAGAAACTCAAGTATATTTTTAGGGGATTTTATGCAATTGATGAAAACAAAGCAGCCCTTATTAACCAAGCCTGCTTATCAATGCTACTGTAGGTGGAACCACTTTTTGCTGCAATAACAGCTGCAGCGCGTTTGGGGAGTCTCTATCAACTTTGTACGTCTAGAGACTAAAATTCTTGTTCACTCTTTTTTGCAAACTAGCTTAAACTCAGTCAGATTAGACGAAAAGAATTTGTGATCATCAATTTTCTTTTCACACGCTGTCGATTCGATTTGGGTCCAGACTTTGATTTATTAATTCAAACAATACTAAGATTTAATCTAAACCATTCCGTTTTAATCCTGGCTATGTGTTATGGGGGATTGACAGGGAACCTCCTCCCTGTCGAGTCTTTTCAGCATCCAACAGATTTTATTCCAGGGTTGTCCTGTATTTAGCTCCACCTATCTTCCCTCTTACATCGGCATCATCCAGCCATCACCATCCTCACAATTTTCAACAGTGGGGATGTTGCATTCAAGGTGCTGGGTTACATTTCCACATAGACCCACAGTGTGTAAAGGTTTCATTTGTTCTCATCTAACCTTGCCTAAATTTGTCATTTTAGACCGACGGCCATGTCTTCGTAGGTTTGCAGATGTGCCTTACTCATATCACGGACTGCACAGCACTCCATGACACAATCAAAACTTAGAATGTTTTAACCTAAACCCAATATAACCTTCTCCATAACTTTATACCCGACCCGTTTGGCCATTTTTTTGGACTCTGTGATGCTGGTTTCTCTCTAATATTCAGCCACAAACCGTTTTTTAATTGAAATATTGACTGACAGCTAAAATACCATGCAGAACATGCAATTCTATGTGGTTTCGGTTACCTTGAAATTTCCAAGTTAACTATTTTACGCTTCTTTTCAGCGCTTCTGTGTTACATTAACGCACAGTTTACTGACTGTATATATATATATCCATTTTATTTTATTGTATTTTTATTTGTTGTCTGCACCATCAACACCAAGTCAAATTCCTTGTAAGTGCAAACCTACTTATCAATAAGTAGGTTTGCACTTATTGATAAGTATAAACTTGATTCTGATTCTGATTTAGTTCCATGATACATACAGTGTAAGCATTACTACAACATTTACATGAGCAGCAAAAACTGTCCAATACATTTTGGGCACACTACAACAAAATAACATTATGTTTCCTTTTTTTTTAAAAAAAAAGCTTACTCTATTTTAAATGTATTATAAAAGTCTAGAAGTTCAGGAAAGGCTGATGAGAAGCCAGTTGAGTCAAAGGTAGCAGTATCATGTAATACAAACCTGTCACTTGGACGCTGATGCAGCTTTACATCGTCACAGTGAAGACGCTGACGAACAGCGACACGGGGACCTGAAGCGTAAACTAACCTTAGAGTTCGCGACACGATAGTGACAACCCAGCGCCAACTCCAGGCCGCCGCCTAAAGCGATCCCTTCTATGGCTGCCACCACCGGTTTGGCTGCCGCCTCGATCAGATGGATCATTGGCACCAGAGGAGGTCCGCTCATGTTGGCCCCGAACTCCTTGATGTCTGCTCCTGTTATACAAACGCGTGACAAAAGCCTGTCAGAAACACACAGGCAGGGATGGGGGCCGTGGAACATCAGCTGTGCAGGATGTCATAACCAAAAAAAGAAAGAAATTCAAACATCAACTGGAATAGAAAACTCAAAGAAGGAATGTGGAACTTTTCCCTTTTTTTGTTTACTTTCTGACATAAGGGGAGTCCTGAAACATTCAGCATTGCATTATTAAGGACAAGGAGGAGAAGAGCGTCCCTACCTCCGCAGAATGTCCCATTCTGGCCACATATTACCACAGACTTCACCTCTGGCTCACTGAGGGCTCTGTGAATCGTGTCAACAATGCCTTGCCTCACCGGAGCGCTGCAGAAAGAAACAGAAGCGAGTGGATTTGCAACTTTGTTCGCGTTAAGCTATTCCAGAAAGACTGGAGTCTCTCTGCCGTCAAGGTTAACCAACACAGTGCTGGCCTAAAGGTTTTCATGTTCCAAACACAAACTACAGTTTATCTGGATTTTGGGAGACAGACCAACAGAAAGTTTTGTGTAATCGTGACGTGGAAGGAAACGGAAAAATGGTTTTCACATTTTTTGACAGATCAAAGTAAAAAAAAAAAAAAGTGCTTTAAGTCCCATTTGCTCTGACAGCCTTAAAAGAAGAGAAAGAAGCAGTGCAACCACCTGCCTTTAGAAACCGCCAAACCGTCCCCTTAATACTTTCTATAATCCCTTTTTGTAATGTTTCTGCTGCTGTTTTAAGCTTTAAAACATATTTGCTTTGTAAAAACTGCTGAACCCATATATCTTGCTTACTTTTTTCAATAACCATATAATCCTTTGTAATGTTTCTGCTGCTGTTTTAAGCTTTAAAACACATTTGCTTTGTAAAAACTGCTGAACCCATATATCTTGCTTACTTTTTTTCAATAACCATAACATCAAGGGAAATCAGCAAAGACAAACATCCATTGTATAAAGTGTTTATTTCTTTAAACATAAACTAAAAACGGGAGGCCAGAATGGAGTCAAAACAGAACAGCTCTGCTTTTAAGAGGTTTAGTAAGTACTGTGGTTACAATGTTAACAGGGTGTTCCCAACAGCTGAAGCTTTGCTCTCATACAGCTATCAGTAAATCAGTAAATGATTAATAACAGTGTTTCATCGTAAGCACTCAGGGTGTCAGTGTGAAGTCTGAAGGAACAATCTGATGGGCAGAGCACAACATGAGTTAAATCTGGAAGTGGAGTTTGAACTCTTTAATTACATAACGGTAACAAAACCACAGCATTATTTACTCAATTTGTTTTGCATTTGAATTACAAGTAACATGTGTAAAAATAATTTTTAGTGTAACATAAAAAATTTCAAATAAACGGAGCCAACAAAAGCTCTTGAAACTGTTTTCTTTTAAGTTTCTTCCAACAGGGCGTTGATGAAACTGGAGAGAAGGAAGCAAGGTTTTTTGATTGATTGTTGACTTATCTATTTGTTAAAATAACTTTTTTGTTTTTATTTCATTTGCACATTTTTAAATAATATTTGTTTTCATTTAATTTAATTCAATGTGTAAAAACTTTTCATTAAATCCCAGGGATATTAAAGATGTTCACTAAGTGATTTCAAGACATAAACTTTTAACTCCATGTAATGGCTTAACTTACAAACTATCTTGAGGAAAAAAGTGCCACATGTCATAAATAAATGAATTATATATTATATATATATATATATATATATATATATATATATATATATATGCTTTGTCACAATGGATTTAGAACATAAATATATAATTAATTAAATAAATGAATGCATCCTTCACTTCTTACATATAAACACTTTCACACATAATTAAATGTCTTTCTTTTCATTTAGATTTAACTCAACATGTTACTCATCTAAAAATAATTTCAGCATTTATTTTTTTTAGACCATGCGATACAAAATAACTAAAACTGTTTCTTGCGATTTGTCAAACCTATCCTGACACTTGAATAACTTACAGCTATGATGTTATAGTAAGACAGATAAAGACTTTGAATTAAAGGCAACAAATTATATGTGCTTTTTTGAAAAAATATTTTTGACTAATTGGACATTTAACTGATCATTTTAATAATAACATTTTTAAATTGTGGCATAACTTGAACTTCCATACTATACACACAAATGTTTAGTTTGAGGTTTTCTTCATGCACACACCAGGTTGTTTGAGGCCAGTACAGCCAGAGGTGGATCTGTTGGCTTTTTTTTTTTTTTTTTTTTTTTTTTTTACAATTTTTGCAGCACTGCACAATCTGATACTGGCATGGATTTGCTAGATCACGCATTCCTGGGAAGAACATCAATTGTCCTCAATGTCCCCACATGTAATATATATATAATATTCTACAATGTAGAACAGGGGTGTCCAAAGTGTTGGCCAGGAACCATTTACGGACCCTGGACTGATTTCCCCCCCCCCCCCTTGCAATTCAAGAAAAGATGGCTGATGCTAATACAGACCTTTTTGTACTTGCTGTTTTTTTTATTGGAAGTTTTTTTTTTACTTGCATTAATATCTTAAAAATAAAAGTTAGGAACAACAGAGTATTCAACGTTGGATAAAAATGCTTTTTGCTCATTTTATTTATTTGTTTATTGGTAAACAGGACCTGCACTAAATTTCACTAAAATGAAACAACTTACATCAACAATAACTTTGTTTTACCAAAATATTGCACATGTAGTTTGGTACTTTAGTGGCCTGTGACCAGAGGTGGGTAATGACTAATTACAGTTACATTCATTCAGTTACATTTACCTGAGTAACTTTTTGAACAAAATGTACTTTTAGGAGTAGTTTTACTGCACTGTAATTTTTTATTTTACTTGAGTCATATTATTACTCAAGTATCACTACTCTTACTTGAGTAAAATGTATGGCTACTCTACCTACTGAAAGTAACTTCATGAATAAAGAACATAATTGTTTTAACCAGAAATGCACCAGAGATAAAAACCTATAGTTTATGTTAAAATTAGACCTCTTACTTATACACAAGCTTTGTTATTTTAATGTTATTTTTTTCTCTGTTGAGCTCACTGAGCCATTTGGAGGTCAAATGAACATACAGTAAACAGTAGATGTTATCACTGGAAGTACTTTGCACAGTTCTAACATACTGTATAACTTATGCATTAGCTACTGTAAGTATTGCTTTCAAATTAACTAGCAGCACCTATCTGCTGCTTTCACTCCTAGATCCTATGGGTATGCAATATATAGTTTTTTTTTTCCCAATTTTTGTTTCTAAAAAAAAATGGCAGCATGGGGTGTGTTCTTGTAAACGTACACACCCCACGCTGTGGGGTGACAAGCATTTAAATTGCATTTAAATGCTTGTCAGAATGTTGTTGTTTTTTAATCCCATGACAGCAAGTCATGGGGTTAAAATTTAGATTAAAAAAGTGTGACTCTTGATTGCAGTTTATAAGTTAAAGCAAAGAGTTACTGAACACTGAGAAAATAACGTAAATTTGGACTTGTTTTTCCTTGTTTTTTCTGACAGAAAATGTGATCCATTAACCACAACCTGTACCCAGACACAACTCTATCTTGCATATTCACATCTTTGAGCAAATCAGGATTATGCAACATGTGAACTGAAACTTCAGTGCTCTGCAGCTCTGTGTTTCTCACCTCAGTGCATTGACGGGAGGGTTCTGCAGAGTAATCATGCCAACAGAGCCTGAAACTCGGCTGTAAAACGCCATGGTGTCCAACAAATACTTGGAGATGTTGTTGTTGTGCGTCCTGTTCACTACTGAACTTTGAAACCTTAAACAGCGCCACACCACCTTTCTCAGCGACGCTGAAGCTGGTGTCTGATTCACCGTGCCAGATTAAAGGGCTGGTTCACACATTTTCAGAAAGTCAGACCCCCTTTGATCAAAATCTAAACTAGTTACACCGATCAAACCTGCACCTAATCAGAATCTAGACTGAACACACCCCCCAAAAATACGAATTATGATTTGGGAAACTTTTTTTGAAAATCTCTTTGTGAAAATCCAAATAGTTGTCCCTTCTTCTCCATGGCTTGCTATAAACAACAGAAAAACATAACAGAAATAGACATTTAAAAAAAGGGTTTTTGGTACAAGGACCTCTTTCAGAGAACTTTGAACTGGGCAACAAATCTCCGCAGGGTCTATCCTGTAATCAACAACATTTTTATTAATTTCTACAAAGATTTATACTTGTCGTCAGACAGTCATCTACTAGACAATAACATTGAAGAATGTCTTGGTAATATCAATCTCACGAAATTACTGCATGAACAGATCTGTGTTGGATTATCCTCTTTCAATAAGTGAACTCCATGAAGCCCTTCAACAAACGTCTAATGACATATAGTCCCAGGATCAGATTGTTTCATCTGAGATCAACAAATCATCTTGGACTATACTGGCACCAGCATTTCATAAGATGATATCAGAAATATTCTCTTCTGCTGTCCTCTGGGTGGATGTGGGGTGTCCCTGTGGTGGGCAGCCTGGCCTCTGTGCTCTGTGCCTGCTGGTTTCCTGAGTCTTGAAGTCCTCTCCGTTTGCTTCTGATCCCAGGAGGGTGGATGGAGGTTTCCCTTTGCATCCATCACTGAGCACAGTTCATGTGAGTGACTTGAAATGGCCAGATGCAAGGGACCTACTACACGTCTCAGCTCAAAGTGAGGGAAACCAATCAGACCAACCTCAAGAGATTGTTAAATGGCTTCAACTAGTGTCTGAAGTTATTTCAGCCAGAGGGGGTAAAACTAGCTATTAGGGGGTATGGTGCCCTTACTTTTTACATGTAGAATAGACATTTAATGTTGATTTATCATTTTCTTTGTATATTGTTGTTGTTTTGTTTGTTTTGGGTAGAATAAGAAAAAGAATATCCACAATTTTGAAATGAATTTAAAGCACAATATTTAAAGTGAGATTATATATTGATGTGTATTTTTTCCATCAGGAATTGAATATTTAATGGGAAATCAATTGTTTGTGTGTGTGTGTGTGTGTGTGTTTTTTGTTTTGTTTTTTTTTTACAAACAAATTTATATTTCAACAGATCGAAAACTGTGTTTTTAGGGATTTTTTTAAGTGATTGATAATTCGGGCCATGTTTGAGCAGTCTAAATATTGTAAATCACGAACAAGAGTTGATCAAAAACAGCCCGGAGAATCTGACGGTATTTAAACGCATTCGAACACCGACCTTGACGCAAACTTTGGCGACGTGACGACGTCATCCTTTATCGCTGGTTTAGTCCCTCAACAGTTCCAGTTGCGAACTACTGCCCCCTTCTGGAGCGGAGGCCATTTTTGGCTTTACCGTTTGTTTCCGCTCTTCATTATGTTAATATTCAGTCATTTTGGGGGTTTCATAATGTATTAGTAACGAACTGATATATAATGATATATATTTTTTAACCTGCTTCAAGCCGCCGCCGCGTGTCTGTTGACGCCGGGGCGTGACGTCACCACGGCGGTTGGCCGTTGTTCTGCTCGGTGATAACAAAAACACTCAGGAGGTGGAGAGAAGAGAAGCTCTTTGCACCGGGGAGGATGCGCTCTCTCGTCGGGCTCGCCGTTGTCGTGACCGCAG
This sequence comes from Fundulus heteroclitus, assembly GCF_011125445.2. Lineage (NCBI taxonomy): Eukaryota > Metazoa > Chordata > Actinopteri > Cyprinodontiformes > Fundulidae > Fundulus > Fundulus heteroclitus. Next base: position 29,793,495 of record NC_046367.1, on the reverse strand, counting down.
CCAGCCTGTACCTGTACTATCTGTCCTTGTACCTCCCTGCCGGACCACGGAGACGTCCTCGGCCGGGTCCGGAGGCTGAACATGTGGAGGGGGGCGAGTCCGAGGGTAGCAGCGACACCTCCGGGGAACTCAGCAGGTAAACCTCCGGTGTTAGCGGTTAGCTGCTAGCCGGCTTGAACTAGATCAGAGGACTCTGTCTCTTTATATTTATAAATATTCTTTAAAGAGATTCTGGCATTACAATTTTTTTTATTTATTTTTTTCGGTCACTGCTTTGCTTTGCTGACACTTGCGTTGTGCAACATATTTTTTTTCCTGACAAACACTTAAGTCAGCAGTTTTTAAGAAGTTTTAAAGCGACAATAGGGATTTTATGTTTGATTTGGTCGCCGGAGACATACGGATTGTACATTTTTATTAAAAGTAGGTATGCAAGTTATCGATGACCTTATCGATCGACTACCGATTAATTAATAAGCGGCCATTTTCTTTAAAAAATAAATACAGTTTTCTCCTGTATCAAGGGCTAACTTTATTTTTAAGATAATATAGCTTACCCTTATATTTTAACAATGTATTGTGCCAACTATATTAAATACTGACTGAATTAACACAAATTGTGGTTCTCTCCCACCTTATTAAACCTTTTCTTTTCTTGTAAACATAAGTTTTTCAGTGATAATTGAGGGTTTATTGATGTAAAACACTTGCACACATACCCTCATTTGACGTTGCACACCTGTGTAGCACCCAAAAACCTTTCAGCAAACTTTACCAGATTGTTTTATCATTAATCTAAAGATAAATATCCAGTATGTTTTGTTGTGGTCATCCCATAATATGTAGAAATACGACCGGTAATATGCAGTAAATGCCACCAAAAGCAGCTCATTCATCTGGGCTATGATTTCATTTATTTTTTATTTTTTTCTTGAAGATCTAACCTGAGAGTGAATGTTCCCACAGGTTGAAGTTCCCGTCTGACCTGGAGGAGCTGCGGGAGCTGGCTGAGCTGCTGCAGTTTTACAAGAAGGAGCACACCGGCTATGTTCTGCTCCTGTTCTGCAGCGCGTATCTATACAAGCAGTCCTTTGCCATCCCGGGGTCGTCTTTCCTGGTGAGTGGAACGCAACACAAATGCCCAAAAGCATTTTAAACTGACTTGATTGGGTTTCAGAAAAGGATATATAATAACGACGATTGGAAAAATTAGGTTTTTGTCTCTTCTTATAAGGTCTACTGCAGTGGATTGAAAGATGCCGATAATACGGATCCGGTCTCACGCCGTTTGACCGCTCAGAGTTTTTCTTCCTCACTTTTACTGACTTCTTTACAGACTGCTTCAGACTGCTTTTAGATCCTAAATAATCCCCCCCCCCCCCCTTGTCTCCCGCTCAGTTGAAGTTAAGTGGTAACAGCAAGCCTTTTCATCTCTGCTTGCCGTTGTGCAGAACATTCTTGCAGGAGCTATCTTTGGACCGTATGAAGGGCTGCTCCTTGCCTGTGTGCTCACCACGGTGGGCTCCACCATGTGCTACCTGCTGTCCCAAGCCTTTGGAAAGCATTACATTGTGAATATCTTCCCAGAGAAAGTTTCCATGCTGCAGAAAAAGGTAACGTACCTGAAATCAGAGGCGAAATCAGAGGCTCAGAAAAGTCATAAAGCAGTGCTTCTTATTACATTTGTATTATCTAGTTTGTATTTAGTTTATCTAGCTAGATTGTGTTAATCTAAATCTTGTTGTTATTCATTAGATTTAAGAGGGATTAAAGCCTTGAGTCTCTTCTACTTTCTCTCGCAAGAAACAGAACCACCAACTTCAGTGGATTTTATTTGGATTTTCTGGGAGTTTCCACAATTTTCGCAAATTAAAATCTGTACATTTTTATGTTTGGATTCAGCCTCAACTCTGGTGTCCGAAAATAAGATCCAGTGCAACCAAATGCCATTAAAAGACCCCTAATAGGTAGAATATGGCAAGGAGAGCATTAATCAGGTCAGCCAGGAAACCGCTGGTAACCCTGGAGGAGATGCAGCGATCCACAGCTCAGGTGGGAGAAGCTGTAGATGCAGCGATAAAGAGCCTTTTTTTTTTTTTTTAAAAAGACAGCCAGGAAATGTCCTGCTATCAGTTTACCACAAACCCTGTAGTGGTGACACTGGAGGGCAAACATGTGGAAGAAGGTGTTCTAGTCAGCCTGTCAGCAGGGGGCGCTCAGACAGCGCCTCCATCAAAATAGCTGGAACAAATGTGGACACAGTAAATGGAAATTATAAAATAAAAAGTAATAATCACATCTGTTCTCTAATAAAAAAATAAAGATAAATCAGATTTTTGATTTCTCAGCATTCTCGTTTCAGTTTGGGTTTATTTTGTTGTGAATATCGATGTAAACAGAAGAGTCAGACAAGAAAAGGCAGAAGGGAATGGAACAGCGACAGAAAATGTAGAAAATGTGGTCATTTATTTACTTAATTAATCATTTGACGAGGCTTTTTATAAAATCCTGCAGCCGGTAGGTGACCGTGTATGGGTTTATGTTCAAGGACAGTAGGTAATCTTCGATCTCTAGAGCCATTATGTAGCCATAATGACATTTTTGGAGGGACAGAAGTGGGTCAGAGTTTAAAGGATGACGGGTGGAGCTGAATGCGCGGCAATACTGGAAGAAAAGCTTTTAAAGGCAGCAAAAGACTTAAGGTTCACCTTTCAACAACCTTTAACATACAACCAGAGCTCGCAGCGTATTCATGCGTTAGAATAGAAAATTACTGCTTCAGAATGGCTTGATCCTTTGTTACAAAGACGACTGAACAAAGATTTCTTCAGACACACAAAGCTGGCAGAGACATGTCCCAACAGACTTGATCCTGTTGCAGCAAAAGGGTTCGTCTTTAACGTGACTCAAGGCTAGGTGGACTGACTTCTGACGCCGATTGCTTGCACCGGATTTTATTTAGGGGTATCTGAGTAAATTGGGCTGAAATCCATGTCACACTTTTAAAAAAAATAACTAAAAAATAAATAATTATTATTATTTCCACTACACACTTAGGTGCTACTTAAAATATCAACGAATAGTGTTGGAGGGAGCTCCTCTGAAAGGCGCTTGCGGTATTTCACAGCACGGCTAACGCTTTCTGCCCGCTTTGTTCCAGGTGGAGGACAACCGGGACTGTCTGTTCTTCTTTCTGCTCTTCCTGAGGTTCTTCCCCATGACGCCCAACTGGTTCCTGAACATGTCGGCCCCGATAGTCAACATCCCCATCACTTTCTTCTTCTGCTCGGTATTTATTGGTAGGTGTGGCTAGGTTGTGGCCTTGCTTTTGAAATGCAGTCCTGTAGCTTTTATTTGTGTCCCAACACACCTAAGTCTCATAACCAGCAGGAATCTGTTGAACTGGACTGCAAGCGGAGGCTGAAATGCAGTAATTTGATTCAGTGGAGTTGGGAACCGACCCTCGAGGTCTGGAGGTTGTTTGACACCCCTGGCCTATAGTTTAGAATTAGATTAGCCCTGAAAAGGACATTGAAGACATAACTTTATTTCTTCCAAACTCATGATCTCCACACACCTTCTCCAGATCCTTTGACGTAAACGTCATGATTAGATTCGACTGAATTATGTCGGTGACAAAAAAAGACACATGTGGGTTCCTGCTTAGTCTTCTTGACATTATGGAATCTGCTTTTAGCATATTTTTATGTTTAGGCTCTTCTCGGTTTTTCATTCTTCATTGCCTCAAAAACCTAATTATTAAGAAAAGATTAGTGTCCTACACACTTGTTGGCACTTCTTATAAAGATGGGAGGGCTTTTAAAAGCATTTTTTTTATTATTGTTTTAGTATTATTAAAATATACTTAGTATGATATAAACATTTAATCAGAATTCCTGTATTATAAATAGATGTTTTAGAGTCACTGCTACCTCAGATGACCCCTGCTTTTGGCCAGTAGGACAGCACTTAGTCTTCTCTAACATTTTATTGGAGTACATCAGAAGACTTTCTTTCTTTAAATCAACAAGACTCCTGATCTGCCCCCTTTTTTTTTGCTTTTCTTCAACTCTGGCACACAGCTTTTATTTAAGATTCAGGTCAGGGGACCGATGTGGTCATGGAACAAGGTCGATTTTGCACCTTGTGAAGTAATTTTCTGTTAATTTCATCACATATTTAGCATGAATGTTCTAAGAAAAGCCTTTTTCAGCTTACTGCTAGAGGCCACCAGATTTCTATTTAAATTTCCCTGGCATCTGCACACTAACACGGTTTCCTAGGCCTTTGGAAGAGAGAGCGGCAGTCAGCAGCACAGATCCTCCACCGTACTTAACAATGAGCATCAGATTTTCTACAGTCATCCGAGGTTTTCACTGCAAACCCACCTAGAGTGTTTTTTTGGTTTTTTTTAAGTGTAATTTGACCAAAGCACACATTTAGTTTACATTTGTGAAAGGTTTTGCCTGGCATCCATCCCAAAAGATCCATTTCACATGTAGGTGGCATCTCATGGTTGTTATGGAGACTCTTTAACCCCAAGATGCCACCCTTTGTTTGTGTTTTCCAATAGTATATATTTGTTTATAGATTTTTTTTTTTTTTTTTTACCACCCTGTTTTTGGTGCTTTTTGGCTAAATGAACTCTGGTCTTTGTCCAGCCTCGTTTGTCACTGTTCAAGTTGTTTTAAACCTGGTATGTCTGTATTTTTGTAGCCATTTCCTGACTAAAGAAGATCAACACACGCACACTCTTAACTGAGGAGCATGATTTCTTGTCTTTCCCATTTTGAAGAGAGCCTAAAAGCATTGCACGTCTGTGTCAAGTTAGATTGACACCCCAGTGAATGAGCATGCCTATGTTATTAAATAATTCTGTTAAATGAATTGACATTATTTGTTAGAGGGGCAGATAAATGTACAGACAAAGATTAAAAATTTAATTTAAAATTTTCCTTTTGTTATTGTAAGATCATTAATCTCTGACTACTTGAGCTGCTGCATAATCAGAGTTTTACTTCCATTTGCAGCACTGCAAACCCACAGGCCTTCCTGTTTATAGATGAACTGAATATTATTGTTTACTGCTGTCCCTTTATTCGAGTATCGGTTCTAGAGAATTGATTTATGCACGGGCCCAGCGCGGTTTGTGTTTTTTGACAATTTGTGACTAATTTTTTAGGCCTGCTGCCCTACAACTTCATCTGCGTCCAGACCGGCGTCATGCTGTCCGAGGTGTCGTCGCTGGATGACCTGTTTTCCTGGCAGCGCCTCCTGCAGCTGCTGGCCATCGCCTGCGTGGCTCTGCTGCCCGGCGCCCTCATCCGACGCCTCAGCCAGCGGCGCCTCAAGCTGAGCGTCCAGAACGGGCTAGACGCAGATAAGAAGGGGCAGTGACCCGCTGGAGTGTTGTTGTTTTTTTATTTTAATTTATATTTTTGTCTTTTTTTTAACGTTTTCCTCCACACGGTTTTCTGATGCCTTCTGCTCTCCAGAGGAAACGCGTTGGAAGTGACAGCTGTTGAGACAAACCTCCTGTTCTGGAGGGCTGTGCCCCTCTGGAGTCGCGTGGAGATGAGCAAGAATTAATGGTTTTGTAAAAATTACAAAAGCATTTCTTTTTTTTTTTTGCCGATTTCCAGTTGTGGTGTTTTTGTGACAACAGTATTTGGGTAACGTATGAATGTACAGTAATAAGGAAGTCGGGGATTTTTTTTTTTTTTTTTTTTGTAGTTTTTTTTTTTTTTTTGCACTCATTTTAAACAGTAAGAGTTCAGCTTCGGTTTAAACCCTGCGTTCAAAGTGCCTGTTGTTCAGTTTTGGCCTTTAAACACTACCTCCATGGACTCTCTGAAACATTAATGTGAAAACTGCGGAAGACCTGGCCATGTTTCTACAGAGTAGATTGGCATATGGGTGTCTTTTTTTTATATATTTGTAACTGAAAAGTGAATTAGCCTCAAGGCTTAACATCAGTCACAACATTATAAAACATACCAGGCCTTAAGTGTTCAGAACAGTAAAAAAAATGATAATAATACAACTTAGAGGCCAGACCTTTGACTCTAAAGCCATTGTAGGTGCCTGGGAGCAGCTCAGATCAGCGAAGGCTTCGCTCCATAATCCACTAAAGCTCCACTGCCACTTTAAGAGATTGAGAGTTCCTCCTCTGATAGTCTGGAGGGTTAGGGCTGTTTTTTTTTTTTTTGTATTTTTTTATTTAGCAGAAAGCCCTTCACTGCCCTAAGGTTTTAGTACAGGAGCGGACGGGTGTGATTTTTAACTTCATGTCTTTACTCTTCTTACTCTTTCGAAATAATTTTGCATTTTAAAGTAAATAAAACCGACATGATTTGGTACAATGTCAACGTTCAGAAGATCGCAGGCCTGATTCTCATTGCAGTGTTATTTCAGACTTTGTAAAGGTTTTCTAAGCTACGGACTCTCTGTTGTCTCTTTTTATGATTCACGTGTTTGTCAGCTGTTTACTCTAGGTTGCTGTGTTATGTCATGACTTTTCTGTAATGGGTTAGGACGGACATTTTTGCATCTGCCTTTTCTGTCGTTGATATAAATCATTTAAAATGGAACGTTCACATTTACCAGCTTATTACATTTTAATTTAACAGCCCTGCCACATTTAGTGGGATCCCTGGTAAAAAAGCCTTAAAGTATCTTTTATTGCAGCAGCAAAATCTAACATGGTGAATCTAGTGAAGACATTGTTACATTCATTTGTGTTCTTACAAAATTGCAGCTGCAACCGTCAGTGACGTCAGTAACAATTCCTATAAAATGATTGTGATTTATGCTTTTTTCAAAGTGGAGCAGTGTTAAGGGACTTTTTATTTGCCAGTCTGTAAAACAGAAAGTACAAGAAAACATTGAAGCCAGGCAGCTATGTGTTGATTTTCATAAGCCAGGTAAATTAATGGCTTCAAGGAAAAAGCTACTCGTCGAAACTTTCCCTCATTCAGAGGACTGCAACGTTTTAGTGTCTCCAAGTCTCCTCAACCACCATTAGACTGATGGGACTGATTAGTTTTTTGGTAACAAACACTTTCAGGGGGTCTTGGGGTTTTGTAGCTTTAGTCAGCAATTTTTCTGGAGGTTTTCCCCAAGTCCCTTTTTGAATAACTGCGCATGCGTAAGACCGTCTTACCTGCTTTTCTGCTCCTCAGGGGGATCGTGTGAGAAAAATCTCTCAAATCCATTCTGGTCTTATTTCTTTTATACTGAAGCTTTCTTCTCATAAACTTATATGTGGTTTGCGACTCTCAGCCATGTTCAAAGTCTACGGTGAGAGCAGCGGAGCTACGGTGAACGGCTAACACCTAAGCTAACCGCTAAGCTAACAGGATACATGCGTAGCCAGCAAGAGGAAACTAACAAGGAACGAGCACGCACACTTTTTTTTTTACCTTTTTCTGAATATGTAATGTATTTACTACTATCAGGATGGAAGGACGATTTTACGCAGTATAAAAAAAAAAAGTTTCTGAACAGGATTACCCACTATAGCTTTAAGCAAGGGATGAATATTTGGAAAATGGCTCACGTCTAGTGTTAAGTGGAGTGGGCGATCTGTGATCATGTGGGCCTGGACAGCATCACGAGCACTTTAAAGTGTCTGGACATTTTTTTTTTTTCAATACAAATCACACCATGAGGCCAAATCAACACAAAAATGGCTGACAGGATACTAAATTAAGATTTTCTATAGGCTTCTCAGTCCCCAAGCTCCAGTTCTGTAGACTTCATACCTTGTTAAATGCTACAGGCGAAGATGAGGTGCTGCCTTATTGCCACTAGGGGGTTAAAAAAAAGCATTTAAAAAAGCTTTTTTTTTAAAAAGTTAAAAAAGCAAGTGTGACCTAAACTTTTCCTAACCGAAAAAATGCAGTAAAATTTAAGGTTGGATTATACAACTAAAACGATCTAGTGTGTGATTATGTTGCGCCGTTAAAATCAGAATTTATTTCAAGACTTTTCACACGGGTGCCAATAAAGGCAACAGGTGCTGTACGTGAAGACTCATTATTTTTTTATTTAAACCTGATTTAGACCTTATTTGCAGTATTGTCTCCTGAGGGTTCCTCCAGTTGCAATGAGAGGACTTCCTTGTGCTACGATTGGTTTTGCAGGTGTAAGTGTTTTTAAAGTAATAAAAATAAAACAAGGTTTTCTTTCAGATATTCTTTATTGCTCAGATCCAGGTTGCTCAGCAATACAGTTCACTCACAACTCAAAACAACAGCTTGGCTGGTACCAGAAAGGCATGGATCCATGTGTTGTGTTGTTAAAAAAAAAGAAAAAAAAAAGTTATGGATCGGATGTCCCTCCAGTGCAGCCACTGATTATTATTATTATTATTACTATTATTATTATCTTGAGGTGTTTGGAGCCTTGTTGACCTGTGGGTAACATCGAGGGTTTTAAACCTGCCAAGAAACAACGGGAGTCTCCCGGATGGTGAAAACGCAGATCAGAACCGGATCCATGGAAAATAAAAACACAATTCCAAGTCTAGTGCGATGTGAGGTGTAGTACATACTGGATTACCTGCATCAATCTCATGCAACGTTTTGTTTTTTTTAATCCACTCAACAACATGTCCAGGGCAACAACAACAACAAAAAAAAGAAAGACTGCTGTGGCTCTGCGTACGTTCGACCTGCTCCAGGGAGTTTCACACGGCCTCTGATCTAAAGGCAGGACAGCTTTTCCATCAGCGCTTCAAATCAGGCCCGAGTGCTTTCTCGCAACACGTCTTCTTTACATTTATCTTCCATTATTTGTTCAAAAAAAAAAAAAAACCTAGCTAGGTTGATTTTATTCTTTTATTTTTTTTTCCTCTTCCCACCAAAATTTCATAACTAGTAACATCGGTAGTGATCTAACAGGACTGAGGAGTTAAGAAATTCCCAGCTCCAGCTCCGGACTACGTCATTTAATCAGTGTGAAATACAAGAAACCAGATCGGAACAGACAACGAAAAGAAAACCGTAGCTATTTAACCACTTGTGTCATATGACTAACAACACTGTTACACCCTTAGTGATGTGTGTAACTTCTTTATGGTACTGAAAATTAATGCCTAACACCCCACAATACCTAGAAATACCAGTCCTTAAAAATGATTAAAAAATAAAAAAAAAGGTTACTACGGTCCTCGCAGGTTTCGCCTCATGTTTGTCTGAACATCCAGGCTGACGCTGTGGAGGCTGAAGTCAGAGCGATGCAGATCGAGGGAAACCTGCGCCTAGAAAGAGCCAAGAACACAAGAGAGACAGAGGCCTGCGGAGTCCTCTGCAATGCAGGGAAAAAAAGAGCCGCAACGTCAAAAACTGCTCTATAAAACTTCTCCAAAGAAGGTTAAAAAAAAAAACTACAGTGCCTTGTTAAGGTATTTAACCTCCCTTTTTCCAGATTTTGTCGCATTACAACCAAGAACTTCAGTGTTTTTATTAGGATTTTATGTCATAGACTAACACAAAGTGGTACTCCGATGGTGAAGTGGAAGGGAAATGAACATGCTTCACGTGTTTTTACAAATAAATAAAAGAGTGTTGTGCATTCAGCCACATTTACCCTGATAGGCTTGAATAAAATCCGGTGACACCCGCTGCCTTCAGAAACCACCTATTCTTACTTTATTCAGCCCTATCGGTACCTCACGCACCCTGTTTAGTCAACTTTCAGCTTCCAACTTAAGCTACTGTGTGGTTACCTATAGATCTATTTTTTAAGTTTAAACATTTTGATCTGCTCCGTTTTGCAGAAAAGCATCTTTGCAGTTCGCAAATACCTAAACTTAGTCCAGCTCTGTCTGGGAGAGATAAAGTGCACCACTTTGCACTTTATGCTTGGGTCAGTCTGGCCCCCTTTCTCACCACAAAACACCAATTTCCTCTCTTTTAACTGGAAAACGCGGACATGATCACATCTCACCCACCCTGTCTTCTCTCCATTGGCCGCCTGAGCACCGCAGAACTGATTTTGAATTGCTACCTTTGGCTCATAAATACCTAATTGGTTTTGCACCCTCATATCTATCTGACCGGTTTCTGCCTCGTCGACCTTTACTACCCCTAGATCAGCTACTCTTGGTTATTTCCCAAAACTAGGCCGAAGATTACATAAGAACGGGCTTTTTCATCAGCGGCTCTCAAACCTTGGAACAAGTAACCTACAGATATTAAGGGAAAAATCTCCCTTCCTGATGTTTGTAGGTCTTGTTTTTAAGTACTGCCACAGCCTCAGTTGGTATATTCCTTTAAACGATTTGGTTTACTTTTTCCATCTATCTTCAGGTCTTGGTGCTGTGTATTTTTATTGCTCAATTATTATACAGGATTAAAAGGTAAGACTAGTTACTTGTTATGCTCTTTAGAAATAGACACGGCTGTCCATTGTGAGGATGTTAGAGCCTGCGCCCTGTCCGAAACATCAATATCAACCCCTTGACAATCCACGTCCTCAAACCCTGGTCAATGTGAATCTTCAAGCTTTCCAATGGTGAAAGGGCGGCCATCCCCTCTTACACACCACTGTCCCATGACTGATGCGGACATTTTAATATTTTACAGCTCTGAAATACAAAGTGTTTCAGAGCTGTAAGGTTGCCGCTGATAAATATGTTCTGAAGGGCATCTTTCTTCCTGTACCGAAATCTTGTTTTGCTTCCGCTCTGGCTTCTTGTTTCTGCTCACAAACCTTGTGAAAACATCTAAGGGCTGCCGCTTGAAACCTGAACAAATTTGGGTGCTTCAGTGGGATAAAGACTGCAAACAGACATTAAAACTAGCTTTAGTTGGCCTAGTTTAGGCCTCCTGAGTGGTCTCTCCAGAGCCTGGACAAGGAGCGCTTTAATCATAGAGTTAGACAAGAGAGTCGTCCTAACGCTGGAGGAGCTGCAGAGACTCACAGCTCAGGTGGGACAATTTCATGACAAGACAACTTTGGTCTTGCTCTCCACAAATCTGCCCTCTATGAAAGGGTGGCAGAACGCTACACGGGGCAGAAAACTAACACTCTTCATGACCCTGAACGCACCATCCCCATGGTGAAACATGGGGGTGGCGGCATCATGCTGTGGGGACGCTTTTATTTGACAGGCGCAGAAGTTTGATATCCGCCAGGAGAGCAACTCTAAACATAGAGCCAGCTAGAGCTACAGTAGAACGGTTCAAGATACATTAATGTGTAAATTCAATTAGGTACCGTGTCAAATGTTCAAAACTGATGTTCACAGAGGCGCCGCATTCCAGTCTGACTGAGCTTGAGCTATTTCTGTAAAGACAAGTAGGGAAAACTTTCTCCATACGAACAAAGCCGGTAGAGACAAGCCCCAAAAGGCTGAATACAAAGGAGCACCTCCTTTCCCTTTTTTAAACAAATGTTATAAACCATGTATCCCTTTCCTTCCACTTCACCAGTATGCTTGCGTTGTTTAATTTGAGAAAAGAAATCCCAACAAAATACATTAAAGTTTTGGTTTTAACGTGACAAAATGCTCTTAAAGTTCAGGGGGGCATAAATACCCTGTTGCAAGGAGCAGTAGAAGTCTCAGTGCTACAATGAAAAGCGTTTTTCTTTATTCTCCGACACGTGCTCTACTACAGGTGAAGCAGACCATCTGAGGAGTCGAAGCACCGTACTGCGTTTTAGCTAGGTCAGGGTACTAAGAGTCAGGTCTGGCGAGCTCTCGTTCATCAGTATGAGGTACTGTACCGGCTGTGGGGAGGCTGGCGGCAACAGCAGCAGCAGCAGCAGCCTCAGGCATTGTGTGAGTTTGTTAGACCTTTGATATAGTACTGCAAGTTTGTGTTCACTGGGACAAAAAAAAAAACAAAGATCCACCTCATCTGAAGACTAAAAGTCCGCCAATCCTACAAGCAACACAGAAAAATCAGCTCTAAACAAAAACTTTCACTACATTATTTGTTTGTTTTACCCCACCCCCCACCCCATTTTTTATTTTTTTGCCCCGCATCTGTTTTTAATATCTAAAGTCAGCCATGGATTCAGAGAGGTGATTCTGAAATGTACAGCACAAACAAAAAAAAAAAAAATTAATTCAGAGGTCAGTTTGAGGAAAGTTGTGACGCTCTAAACTCTCCAGCCAGGCTTTGTGTTAGAGAACGACAGAAAAACCATGTATACGTGACTCTATTGTACATGTTTACAGATATACAGTTTTCCTTGTCGTACACAGTGACGCTTCAAACGACCACACTCGTTTGGACATTCTGCACAAAAGACTAGGGTTTTACGCTGCGTTCTAGGGTCCTGTCAGTGTGTTTTTGCAGCTTTTCATTAAAATCAGCCCTGGTTTGCTGTGTGTTGTTGTTGTTGTTTTCTTTTTTTATCAAAGAGAGCTGGTAAGATTATGTCGGGTTGGTATAAAACACGGTTTTATATCTCACAAGTCAATAAACGTCGTTGTTTTTCCACTTACAGTTGTTTTTTTTTGTAGAAAAACTAAAACCTGAAGGTGAAATCGGGAAAAACAGGAGGTATAGTTGGTTAGTTTCTAGCTGATTTGTATCTTTCTGTCTTCCTTTTACCCCACGATCTCTTGGGTATCTACCCTTTAAAATCCAACGCTTTGTTCCTTTTCAAACAAATTGGACTTTAGAGGTTGCATGGCGTCCAGGCAAACACAGTCCAACGGAGTATTGTTTTGCAAAGTTTCACTAGTTGGCTGGACCTGAAGGTGTACAGAATTTTATTTTATTTTTTTCATTTAAAAAAAATTAAAAAAGCTCAAACTGATCAGTTAACAAGGCATACAAAATGTGGAAAAAAAAAATAAGGGGGGTGGGGGGGAAATGAAAGATTGGACTGAGGTACCCTGAAGCCTGAGGTAGATCACAATACTGACATGCGCACTGTTCACATCCCAACCAAAGTTAACGCCGTGGTTCACTTGACTTGTCTCCTATTTTTTCAGGTTTTTATCATTTATTATTATATTATTTTTCATAGTCTTAGTTTTCAAGAAAATAAACACTTCCCTTCAAAATAATATGGCAGTGTCCCACTGAGGGAGGGAAAGAAAATCAGAAGAGGACTGTTCTTCTTGTTTTTTTTTTTGTTTCTTATCAATAGATCTCATCACAAAATAGGAAAAAAATAGATTCATAAATATTACTCTGTTTTTTTATATATATATACATACACACACATACGTACGTACGTGCGCGCGCACACGCACACAGACACACATGGAGGAAGCTGTGCGTATTGGCAATAACCTTGCGTCTGGAAGATGAAGCTGATGGGTGATGTTTGAGAGGTGACAAAATAAGGCAACAAGCTTCCACGGTCTCTCCAAAGTAAAGCACGAAAGGACACCATGACCTGCGAGTCCAGAGCGTTCATCCAGGCAGCCGGCCACCAACAATTACTTTCTTTTTTTTTTTTTGAAATCACCAAGTTCGGGGGTGAAAAGAGTGAAGGAGAGGATGACAATCTGCGTGTGTGTGTGTTACTGGGCCGGGCCTTCTGGACACGACAGGGGTGATGTGTTCTAAAAAAAAAAAGGCTGCATATTGTACATTCACAGCTGTCATGCCGTTTTTTTTTTTTTAGAAAGCTCCCTGACAAAGAGAGGGTTAAAGCCAAACGCGGATGCGGTCACGTTTGCGGTTGTGTGTGTGTACCACAGATCATACGTTGCCAAGCCCCGCTCTCCTTTCCTCCCGCCCTCCAATAGGCATGGGCCGGTCCCCCTGTCGCAAAGGCCTAGCAAAATTTAAAAAAGTTACAAATTAAAAATGGCAAAAAATTGGCCATCCTTTCGTTCCTACTCGACGTACAGATCCAAATTCCGAGGCCAGTTTCTGTAAAGCTTTGACCTGCTGACGCCAATCGTACATCGATTCGGGTTTCTCTTTAAGAACTATAATGTATTAAGATATAAAAGCCTTTGTGCCGAAATTTGATGCGATTAAAATTACTCATCTCCATGAATTCACTTAATAATCTCAATTATTTGAATCAAATATTTATCCGACATATTTAGCAACGTTTAGCAATTGGAATACATGTTGCTTGACGTTTTGCAGTAAGCTTGAAGTCATGCAGTACTCAACACATCCAGCGTCTCTTCTTTGTGGCTGCAGTGTGTGCATCCGTCGTCCGAAAACTGAGATAAAATGCATAATTTTTTTCCTAAATTGTCATTCTTTTCCTTTAGTTCACCAAAATTAATGTGTTAATGTACTAATTAGGAGCATATCTTATGACATTAAATGGCCTTTAGCATCTTATATTAGCAATTAGCGCAATTAGCGCAGCTAGCATCGCCGAAGCAGCAGTTTCCGTCTCTCCAGGATAATGTGACCCCTATCTTAGCCCAGAGATTTCTAAAAGGCTACCGACATTTCCAAATCCATCATTTTCCGTGACAGAAGTTAAAAGCTCAGAAAGATAAACTATTACAAACTCTGCTGTACTCTATTCAGCTATCCTGTTGTCTCCTAAAAGCCGTGCACTCTCTCGCAGCCAAAATGATCCGGTGGCATCTCTTGACAAAGATAGTAAAAAACATTTAATTTTTTTCATAAATAGCTTCTTAAAGCTTTTGTACTTCAATTGATTACTTTTTTTATTTTAAATACCTCACTGATATTGACAATCGCTAACTTGAAGCATTCTTCACTCAGTTACAAACTCCACACCAAAGAGTCTTGTTTAAAGTTATATATATATATATATATATATATATATATATATATATATATATATATATATATATATATATATATATATATATATAAGATGCCAGAGAAAATAATAGTGTGACCGGAGTTTTCCCCGCCTGTACGGAGCATAAAGTAGCTAGCTGAACATTCCCCCCTCCCCCACCTGTTGCAGCACATTGGAGGTCAGCTAGCCTAAGGCTCCCACATTTTCTCCTAACTTACAGGGACATTTAAAAAGTTTATGGGGGAAAAAACGACTAAATTAAACAGGTATCTACTTCTGCTTAATTGTATGTATCAGCATCATATTAAACATATGGTATAGATAATATTTCATAAAGCTGTCATGATAAATATATGTTACAGTATTTTAGTAGCAGTAGAATTACTTGCTGTTTTTTGTGGATTTAAATAAAAATAATTAGATCATCCTATACATTTTTGTTTAAATAGCATGACACCGCAGCATTTTATCAACTTACCGGCCCATGCCTGCTCGCTAACCCTATAAATGTTTTCGCCCTCCCACCCTAACCCTGTCCCCTCATTCTGGGCCCCCTGTTCACACACCTTGTGTTGGCCCCTAGTGACGTCCCCTTAAGGCCAAGCGTGTGACAGTGCACATTCAAAACAAATGATTACCTGCTCACTAGCTAAGGTGCGCCGCTTCTTTAAGACGTTGATTCATTTATTTATTTTCCTCTGATCGTCAATGCCTTTTTTATTATTATTATTATTATCATAAGGAGAGTTTTAGACATCGCTGCAAAGCACGGGAGGGCGATACGACCCCTCATTTTTCACCTGTCTTTAGCAACAAAAAGTGGCAGTCAGTTCAATCCTTTCATGAAGGCTACAGAAGAAAAAGATGTTCCTTTGCAACACAAGAAGTGCAACCTATCAAGAACGCAACTCCAGATGAGAGCAATGAAAGCAGAAATGAGCAGAAGAGAAAGAATCGATTTAAAAGAAAATAAAAAGCGCAAAGCATGGTAAATGAACAGTGGGGGGGGGGGTTTGCTGGGAAGGGGACGTTATCTTTTGCGTTGGCACACACACAGGCTTTTGTTAGAAAGACTCAGAAGCGTCCGTCAGATTTGCGTTGAGAGATTTTTTTTTTAAAATCAACAAACAAAACCGATCGCTTTCCCGGGGCTGTTTTCCACTCAATCTCCTGAACCGACGAACACGTTTAAAAAAAAAAAAAAAAAAAAAAACCCGCACTGGGTTGTTCTGTCATTCTGATAGAAGAAAACAAAAAGAAAAACAGTGCATACTCTCAGTGTGTATCAATGTACGTCTCTACTCTGCATTAATACTGCTAAGGATAGTCTCACGAAGAGGAGCCGCTCTCTGACGCTCGCTCTTCCTCTAACTCACTCTGTCAATCCAAAATGCCTTTGCGTGCACTCGTGTTAATAGGGTTTTTTTTTTTTTGTTCGTATTTTTAGGCCTATGTTAGTCCAACTAAAGAGATAACGTTATGCAGGGCGACATATCATTTCCTGTTGTTTTTTGTTTGTTTTTTTAATTACCCATAAGACATTTAATCCCAAATGTATGCAGTATCCACCTCTCTTCTCTTTCTTGTTTTTTTTTTTTTTTTTTTTTGGTCTTTTTATCATTATATTTTCTCCCACTTTGTCTGCTCTCACAGGGCTGGCAGTGCACACAATGCCCACAGCCTTTGGCTCTCACTTGTTTCCCCCCGTAGCGAAGTTCTTTGGTTTTGATCCCGGTGCCGCCGCTGCTGGTCTGCCCTGCGCGTCCCCCTCGGCCTCGGCCTCAGTCTGGGTCAGTCTCTGTCCGTTCGGGAGGGCTACATTCATTGGCTGGTGCCCACTGGAGCTGCCTGGCCCGGGTCACTTGGAGTGGTGCGGTGACACGGCGGCGCCCTGCTGGTGCTTCTGTTCCTGCTGTTTGACCTGCTGAATGATCTCCCGGATCTTCCTCTGGGCAGTCTGTAAGAGGAGGCAGCAAGCGGTGAGAATCAGGCGTAAAACGTAAAACAAAATGGCAACGTATGGAAAACCAAGGTTATTATCGTTAACTAAAACCAACGACTTTAAAAAAAACTAGAAGTAAGAAACCTTTTAGGTGCAACGAGACCTTGCAACAAGAATGTAAACTAACTGAAACTGTCATGAGAGTTTACAAAACTAATCAAAACTAACTGAACTTTAAGAGAAAATGGACTTAGGTTTCTTTGTACCGTATAGTGTATATAGCTTCTGTATATATATCCTTTTTATTTTATTGTATTTTTATTTTATGTCTGCACCATCAACACCAAGTCAAATTCCTTGTAAGTGCAAACCTACTTGGCGATTAAACTTCATTCTGATTCTGATTACACAAAATCTATGATTGTTTTCTGGGCTTTTGTCACACACAACTATTTCTATTCGTTTTTTTTCAGTCTTTACCCTGGTATGCAAGTCGCATTACATAAAAGACTAAAACCATAACTGAAACTAATAAAAACTAAACTGAAACTAAGCATTTTCAAAAAATAGAAAACTAAACCGAAACTAGCAAACAAATACTAAAAACTAATTACAACTAAAATAGAATTCAAAATCAGAATTCAAAACTAAATAAAAGACAAAAAAACTAATGAAAATTTCAAAACCATTTAAACCATGATGGAAATATCCCAATTTAACGACTATTTCCATCCATGCATCAATGTCCACAAATAAGAAAAAGCTTAAAGCAAGTCCAATGAAAACCAATTGATTTGATATGCAATGCGTTCATAAATTTTGAAGATTCTTTTAATATTTTGAACATTTCTGACTTCTAAATTTAGGGTTTCACAAGAAATAAATAACTCAAGGTTAATATTTAAGAAAGGGAAGATTAGTCTTTCTGCTTTCAAAGATCTTAACCCGAATTAAAGGGTTTAGTTAGACGAGATATGATTCCAAATTTAACAGTTTCATATAATTTCAGATAGAAACTTGATATAAACAGGAGACTTTTTTGAACCAGCATGCTAACTATTTAACCCCCACTTGAAGTATCTTCTGGCACTGCTGCCTTACAGATGGTTACTTCTAACTCATGTGTCGTCCTTTCTTCCTACTTAGTGACTTTTTGCTGGACGACTACCAAAAATCCTGATACCATAATATAAAATGTGTGTTAACTCCCCCTAAACGGGAAAGAGTTCAAGGGGAGTTAATTCTTTTGTGAGACACTGCTGAAAAATGCTGCTCACCCTTTAAATAAAGTTAGCAGGAAGTTTTTTAGGTTTGATTTAATTATTATCAGGTTATCAAGCTTAGGTAATTGTTGATTGGATTGTCTTTTCTCTTCCAAACCCTTAGAGAAAGAAGATTAGTTGCAAGAAAAATAAAAAAAATTTGAAAGATTACACAGAGATGGCTGAGAATAGCAATGCCTCCAGGCTCGGTCATTATATTAAACATGTACTCCTACTAAGATGAGCATCTAAAACTGCATGTAGTGGTGAAGCCAGGTTTGGGTTGACGGCTAAATTCCTGACTACAGCTGTGCTGCTTAGGGGTTTTGTGTACCTGGCTGGCGAAGAAGTGCCCGCTGATTTTCACAAAGACCTCGTCGTTCTCGTCAGGAATTTGGTCCCGCGGCACAATGACCTCTGCGCTCGTCAGGTTCTGCAGCTCATTAACCTGAAACACATACGCACACCTCGCAGATTCAGATCCTGGATCCGATTTCACCTCCCGGCTCACTTACGACACACAGACGTGCGCATTTACAGGAGCCAGGAGTTTACATGCAATCATCATGCGCAGCATATTCATGTTAGTTTTAGGCCTCAAATGATTTATTAGAAATCACCAATATGATGATTATGGAACATACAGTCAAAATTTGGATACATATAACTTTTTAGCCACTAACAAGCATCTGGCATAATTCTGCTCAGATATTTGCCCCCTTTTCTTGAAAAAATTATAGACTTAACTTGAATTGTGAGTTTCCTAGCATAAACGCAGCTTTTAAGCGTCATTTATGGGTTGAGTTCAGGGTCTATTATAAAGACTTTAACAGAAACCATTACCAGCAAACCCACATTTACATATATTTCATTCATAATATATATATATATATATATATATATATATATATATATATATATATATATTTCTAAGGTTTTATACATTTTTACTATCTACTTTTTAAATTTTATTTATGGCTCTGAGGCACCACCTGCTGGAGGAAAAACCATGAGAGTCAAAGCGTAGCGGAGATCAAAGCGGTACGGGTGTGACTGCTTAAGATGTATTTTCTTCAGCAATGAGCCCATGTCCACCTCCACCATGTGAAAAGAACAACCACCGTCCTTTAATAAAGAAGACAAAATGTTTCTAAGCTGCAGTTTATCGCTGTGGTCGGCAAACATTTCCTCCGGCGTGCATCTGGTTTTGCAGTCCCTTCGGTTTGAGGCAACGCACCAAAAGCTTGCCGTCACCCTGCTTCCTCTACTGCAGAACCTGTTTCGACGCGTGTTTGGGATGATCGCTCTGCTGGAACATGCAGCTGTTCTCAAGCTTCAGCTTGCTGCCTGTTGATTTGAGGTGAAGTTGAGGAATGGAATGAGGTGGAAGTCCTTCGTCCGCATCGTTCCAATAAGCCCCACCGTCAGCATAAAGAGCTCCACAGCATGACGCTGCTACCACCGTGCAGGACAACACATACGGCGTTGCCGGGTTTCAAAGCTTCGCCTACGTTCCTCCAAAAGATACTTCTCGTTGTTGTGCAGAAGATATCCTGCTAAAGGTTTACTATAATAAGTAGCAGCATGGTCCAGGGGGACATTTTAACTAATTATTAAAGTAATTCTGATCCTGTGTGGATCAGAGACAATAAAAATAAACGTCTGCATGCCTTTCACGTTCTTAAAAATCATTACGGATGTATGTTTGGTCTTCATTCTCCCCCTAGTAAAAGATAAGGTCAAATGTATCTTTTAACAACCCAAAATTAAATGAGATTCCTATCCAGGCTTGGCTGTATGTAAACCTCTGGCTCAAACGCACAAAACGTTGACCTTTGCAGTTAATTTTTTTATTCATTTATTTTTTCTATTCATTATCTCTTAAAACAGATTTTTTTAAAGAACGGTTTTTATACATCTTTATTTATTTATTATCATCATTATTATTTTTTTTTTTCTTCCTTCAAATTTTTATTGTGAATATAATGTAACATGCTCCTTTATGTATCTATTTATTGTCTTATAATGGAATTTTTATAGTAGTGTTTTATGTGTGAATGCAGTGTGACGCATAGTTTGGACTATGTAGCGGCCAGAGTCTGTAACCCAAATCAAATTTTTCTTTTGGGACAATAAAGTTAATCTAATCTAATCTAATCTAAAAATCAGAAGTATCAGTTATGTAGATATTGCTCTTTTTTTTCTTCTTTTTTTTTTGCATAAGTAGAAGCCGCGCTTACCGTCTTGCCACCTTTGCCGATGACTCTGCCGGCTGCGCTTGAGGGAACCTTGATGTGCGTCTCCAGTTTGACCTCCTCCTTTCCTGAGAAGAAGTTCTCCTCTTTCAGCTTCCCAAATATCCGACCTTGCGCCTGTAATACAAGTGAGGGTATGAGGCGAGGAGAGACTGGGGAAGACGGGGACACACAGCGGTCCACTGCGGTTTACTGTGACACAGGCAAACGTCATTCTCAAAAAAACAAAAAAAGATAGACAAATCCTTTTTTTGATCACATTAAGATGGTGTTTTGTTTTTGTTTTTTTACCTTAAACTGAGCCTCCGGGGTTCCAGTAATAATAACCATTCTCTCAGCAACATCCGGGCTCTCGGCTGGGGCGATCTGACCAGATCACAAAGAAATGTTCAGATATCTGAATTCCTTCGGTCTGACTTCACAGGAAGCGCTAAAGCACCACATCAGCCGACCCATATTCATAAATATGTCAAGCATAAACGCACCAAATTCAGTGTAAAAACTCAAATGAATAAAAACCGCCTCTGGTTGTGCCGTCTGAAGTGCCCGACTCTCGAGTCATCGGCCGCTTAATCACAATAGCTGCCTGGGCTGCGGTCAGCGAAGGGCTGCTGACTCAGACGGCAGGCATTTCCAACACATCAACATCCGTTTTAATGATCGGTGAGCGGCTTTTTAAAAATGCACGGTACAATCATCTCGTGTTCGAGGGCTCTTCTTCTCTTAAGGGTCGACGGACAGGTGACGCGAACAGACCCACCTTGATGGAAGCTCCTGCAAAGTGGGCAAGTTGCTTGATGTGCTGGCCCTTCTTGCCAATCAGGGCCCCGACTGCCTGAGTGGGAATAAAGAGGTAGACGACCTCCTGTTCTTGAGCCTGTTGCTGAACCAAAGAAGAAAGAGCCACAAAAGCAGGGAAGAGTTACTCCGAAAAGCACAAAAAATGTAGATGCAACTCATCAGATAACTGGCGGAATAATGTGGGGAAATGTCTGGATGGGAATAGTCCTATTAACTGTGATTATCTTGTGTTTTTTAGCACGGTGACAACCAGTGCGTTGAGGTTTTTAAAGTTAAAAAGGGCTGAAAAGTCCCGTACCGGAATAATTTGTGGTGTTCTGCTGACTAAGCAACGTGAAACAGCAGAGCCACCCTCTCTCCTTTTCACAAGACGTGACCTACATGTGAGGAGATTTCCTTCAAAGGAAGCAGACTGTTTCAATACTTTTAAGTGATCTTGACTAAGAGTTCCTTTACGCTTTCAGGAAGTTGCTTTGCTACTTTTTTTCACTCATTTTCTGTCCCGCCGTTGTACTTGATAATAAAAAATGAGAAAAGATGAAACAAGACGTGTTTTAACTCCTGGAGAAGCATAACATGTATGTGAACGTGGCATCTTTAGAAAAAAGGGAAACAATCAGCCTCTGGCCACAAGTATTCAGCAGGCCTCATCCTACAGTTAATTTGATTTAATATGATTTAATATGCCAGGGTTTCAGATACAATAGCTCCTTGGGACTCACCTACTTGTTTCCTAGTACTATTTTATGTCCATCAAACTACATAATTTTTTTCGTGGAGTTTTTCCTAAAGTTTAATTGGATTGATTTGAATTTTTGTGTCACAGAGTTGCTGTAACAAAGCAAAGATCCAGACTATTCTTGGTTGTTTCCCCGATTTATCTGGTATGCTTTAACACTACGTGCTTCCAACGACAACAAAAAGATTGCTATTGCACTAATCAGCTGCTAATGTCTAAAGAAATATTTAGACCTTCAGAAAAGATACCCACTGGCGATCGATTTTTGGCACAATTACACATTTTATATATGAGATTTTATATATATATATATATATATATATATATATATATATATATATATATATATATATATATATATATGTGTGTGTATATATCATATTACCTTGTATGGAATGTTGTAAATATATATATAAAAATGTGTGTATTCTGGAGCATGTAACAAAAGTAATTTCCCTCTGGGATTATTAAAGTGTGTCTGATTCTTATTCTGATTTCTATCACGGCTAAAGGTTAACATTTGAGACCATCAAAAAAAAGAGGGAGAAAGCACTGTGGAAAAGTAATTTACCCCCGCAGAGAATGTTTGACCACTCCAATTTGTTGACTGTTTTAGATTTTGCCACACTGGAGGGTTTTCAACAATGGCAGGCCTGTTTAACGTCAGGCTACGCCATCTCGGTCGGATTTAAGTCTGAACTAGTCCACTTTAAAACCTTCAACTTGTTTTGTTTTTTTCATCTACTTTTGAGCCATTCATACGTTTTTCCCAAACAGGCTTGAGCCTAATGTCGCAAACTGATGGTCGTCATTTCAAGATTCCCGGGTTGTTGTTGTTTTTTTTGTTTTTTTTAATCGAGAGCCTCTCTTTTACCATCCACTGTGTTTCTGTCACGCATGTCTTGTGATAATAGTGAGTAAACTGCATAGTCAGGTGATAGTCTGTGATGACTGCGGCTGCAGAGGAGAGGGGAAAGGGGACGTACTGAGTGCTGGTGGGGCATGGCACTTGCTGGAGGAACCCCGTACAGGCCACTGAGATGTGAAGAGTGACTCTGAAAGGGACAAACAGGCCCATCAGACGGCATGTTAACATCCACACAAACACAAGCTGGGATAGTTATTTTTTTGGGAGGGGGGGATTTCAGGGCACACACTCGCGGTGAATCACACTCCGATCGCCTGCGCCCGCGGAGCACGCTGTCTCACACCACTTAACGCTGGCAAATGAGTGGAGACTTTGTTTTCACAGACAAACTGACTCATCTCCAAATGAGATGGGGGGAATTCTGCTCGTTTCAAACTGCATCACGCAGGAAGACCTGAGTCAACGCTGCGCGCCGCTGTCTCTAAAAGCACTTTGAGGGGAACATGATTTACCCGCAAACACAAGACCGGGCTAATCCGAAAAAGGGCATTTTCCCCTTCTCTGAAGCATGTATGGCAGTTCAAAAAAAAAAAAAAAAAAAAAAAAAAAGGAAAGAGAGGACTCACTAAGAAGGGGTTGTATCCTGCTGATGCCACAGGGGGCACTGCACCGCGTGGTCCAGCAGCAGCAGCGGCGGCGGCAGCAGCAGGGGGCAGCACCGGCAGACCAGAGGAGAAGATGCCCAGAGCGTTCAGGTTTAAGCCTGGGATCAAGTTGGCTTGTTGCTGCAAACGAAGAATGATTGGGATGTCAATTAATTAACCAGACTCTTATTTTACTTTGCCAAGACAGAGAGAATGTCTTAGTTGTTAACAAGAGCTTTAAATCTCTGAAGGACCCCATTGGTCTTGCATTGAGAGGACATCACCAACATAGCAAACAACTGTAAACATTTCCCTCTATACGCCAAAACCTATCTTTGTCAGACATTCAGTCCATTACAGTATAATGGGAAAAAAAACGCTTTATGAAATAATAAATATAGCCCCAATTTTCTTGTTTTGTTCATTTTATACCACCGCCCTGCACGGGTTGCCAGTCCATCACAGAGACAGACAACCACACATACAACCTGACATACATGTGTAGAGGCTGGTAGGAGGAAGCCAGACCTTTAAAAAAAAAACTTATGCACGGGAAGAATAATGCAAAATCCACATGGACAGCTGCAGGGTCCTGGGTTCAGGACCTCCTAGCTGCAAAGCAACATTGCTAACCACACAGTGCTTCGTGAACAGTTGCTGCTGAATTTAAAGTTGCTGCAGAGAAGCGCGTCAGGGACAGTCGACACTCCATATTTACAACTTGCATTAATAACGGTATCAAAAGACAGATGTGTGGGCTAAACATCTCCTGTTTTGGGTCGGTTAGGCTTACCAAAATTATTTCCGTTTGCCAAATACGCCCCAAATATGAGCGGTATAAATTTCAAGAAATTACTTTCTTTGAATTCAAACATTTGTATGCCTTAAAACACTTAAGGGTAACCTAGATGATGATGGACCTCCCCGTGGGTGCTCATATTTGCGCATCTTTATTTGAACACACTGCAAAAACCAAACTAAAAATAAGTAAAATTTTCTGAAAATGAGCGTATCTGTCCTTGATTTGAGCAGGTAAATAAGGTGATCTGCCAATAGAATGCGATTTTGGCACTTAAAATAGGAACAATTCATCTCCATCATCTTATTTCAAGTATAGGATGTCTAATTATCTTAATTTAGGGGTCAAAATACTCATTCCATTGGCAGATGATCTTATTTACCTGCTCAGATCAAGGACAAAAACACTATGTTTAAGGACATTTTGCTTATTTTTAGATCCGTTTTTGCAGTGCAGACACACGACCCACCTCCAGGCACCTGGAAATTGACCCCAATGCCGAACCGGTCATCAACACCTGGGCTTCTCCAAACAGTCTAAAGTCTTCCTTCATTCCTGAACGCTCCCCTCCGAACGTTCTTTGTAATATCTAAAGATTGCCGCTAGGTGGCCCTCTTCGCTCACACCTCAACCAGACTGGGGGCCACAGAAACTACAGCAAGCCATAAAAAAACGATGCAGCCACATGCTGAGCGACAAGTCCTGGTAATAATTTAATAGTAAACCGGCGACAACAACAATGGGCAGCCAGCTGAGCTAACACGCTAAATAAAAGTAGCCTAAAACAGAAGACCCTGCGTTGCATCTCCACAGGGCCGCAGCCGCTGATCTGATGAGCATCCTCGGTGTCCTCACGGTGCGTGCCGCTCCCGCTGCTCCTCTTCGTCTGAGGGCTCGACCTCGGCGGCTGCTGATGTCACGGGGGCCCCGTGTGAAAGAGGAGCCGGGTGAAAGAGCGGCCCGCGGATATCAGATGGATGCTGGGAAAGGCGGTGTGTTACAACAGGAACGCAGACACACACACGCGCAGCGGGGAAGGGCGGTGTGAGTCAGAGGCATGGAGGCAAGCTGCGCTCAAATACTCAACTCACTTAATGAGCTATTCAGCGATCGTTTACCGTTATCTGTTTACAGAGCAGGGCCTTACTAATGCTGGCGGTAACACACAACAGGGGAAGCTAATATCATCCTGTGGTAACCCCCCCTCTCTCTCTCTCTTCCTCCCCCCACTCTCCTCCACTGCTCACCTGTCAGTCCGTGTGAGTCATCCCACGGTCATAATCGCCACACGAACAGCACAGAAACAACACAGAGGGCTGCAGATAGTAACTTACGTTTATAGCAGCGATATCGTTCTCGTAGGCTTCCCTCAGCTTGTTCATGATCTCCACCTCGGCTTTACAACAAGCCTCCAAGCTTCCCTTCACCGTGATGGTCCTCTCAGGGTTGTAAATGGTTAAGTCTTGTAACCTGAAACAGAGAGCGAAGCAGACACACACACAATCACACAATCACAAGGAAGAACGGAAAAATACTCAGAATAGTTTCGGAGTATCGCTTTCCCACCGCTCAGTCTCTCCGAACTCAGACGTTTAAGCAGACTTCATTCTAAGAGCGGAGTTGAATTCGTCCGATCAAGGCGTACGTCGCGACAAACGTTAACGTTGGAGGAGGACGCTTGTGCGATACAGGCGCCCAGTTAGAAAAAACAGCGACTTGCAAAAGTGTTCTTGCCTCTCTCGCTGTTTTGCAGCATGGCAACCTCAGACCTCAGTGTGTTTTATTGTGATTTTATGAGACAGAGCAACACAAAGTTGTGCATGATTTTAAAGCGGTGTAATAAAGGGTACAGTTTTCAACTAGGTCGGTTGCCTTTGCAGCAAGAAGGTCCTGGAGTCCTTCTGCATGGAGTTTGCATGCTCTCCCAGTGCCATGCGTGGGATCTCTCCCGGTACTCCTCCCACAGTCTAAAAAAACATGAACTGGTCCCTCTTTCTCTCTCTCTCTGTATTTTCGTGCGTGCACGGTTGTTTTTCCAGTGCCCTGCACGGATAAGCGGCTACAGACAAGGAACCATACCACTAAACAACATCCAGCGCATCCAATTCCCTGCAGAACTCACCTGATTAGTGAGCGCGTGTTAACTTAACCTCAGCATGAATGCTGAAGATCTGTTGGAGATCATTAGTGAACCATCAGTGTCATGGAGGCCTCTTATGGCTGTTTAATACAACGGTTCATGGAGGAGCTGCAGGGACTCACAGCTCAGGTGGGGAAATCTGGCAACAGGACAGCTGTTAGCTGTGCACTCCACGAATCTGGGTCTTATGGAAAAGAGGCAAAAGGAAGCCATATAATATAAAAAGTCCTGTCGGCAGTGGGGAACTTGTGGGAGGCGCAGCAAATGTGTAAGAGGTTCTGGTCAGATGAGACCAAGAAGAAAACTTTTTGGCCGTCGTGCAAACTTCTGTCTGACTGAAAACTCATCCTGAAAAATACCATCCCCGCAATGAAACACGGTGGTGGCGGCATGGCGCTTCAGGCCTTCAAATATGCCATCCAGTCTGGACGAAATTAAGCTATTTTTGCAAAGAGGATTGTACAAAACTGTCAGTGTTCAGATGTCATTTCAAAGGCTAAGTCGGTTTTTATTCTTACAATGATTTGAAAAGCAGGTGTCATTTCCCCTTTACAATCAGTCGCTACTTTGCAATGGTGTTTAAAACAGAAGCAAATATGCTGAGGCTCATGGTTGAATCCTGATAAAACAGGAGAACGACTTTTGCAAGGACTCTTCCCAGACCTGTTTGGATCTGGACGCTGGCACAAATTCTTTTTACAAGTTTAACATCGCACATACGCAATTTGCAGCCCACTAGCCATAACTAAGATAACCCTGCTGACATAATGAGCCCCCCCCCCCCATTTGTTTTCTAAGCATTTCTGTAGACAAGCCATGGAGACATTTTCCAGCTCCCCTCGCAGACTGAGAACTGCAGGATGAGTAAAACAACCTTTCTTTTTAACATTGTGTGAAATGAATTTTAAAACAAGGAGTGGGGCGAGGTCAGCCTGGGAACGGCAGCGCAGCGACGAGAAGAAAAGAGACGAGAAGAGCTCGTCCATCCAAGGAAAATCTGCAGCGTTAAGAAAAAAAGGAAAGCTGTGCATGCTTTTAACAGCAAATGAAGATCAAACGCTTCCCCCCCCAAAAAAAAAAAAGCTAAACGTGAAAACCGCTTTTACACATTCAACTGAATCAATGCTTGCTTAGCTTCATAGCAAGTCACACGGAGCAGCACATTGTTAATTAAATGCCACTTTTTACACAATTTATTACAAAGGTATAACCAGAGTTTTCCCTCTCTACATAACAATTTGGCTGACTATTACCCAGCAGTTTTCACTTTAAAATCCCTGCTCCCTTAGAAAAAAAACGGAGGATAATGTAGCTGAAGGCTCTCATCTACTTCCCAGAGAAGAGTTTTAAATGAATGAGGTGGTTTGATGGACGGGAGTGAACAAGGTGCTACCGCGCGCTCAGGAAAAGCCTATTTTCCAGGTTGGGTCAAGTATGGAGAAAGAAAAGAGTATGGAAAAATGTGAGTAATTCCAGGATTCTTCTTCTTATTATTATTATTATTATTATTATTATTATATCGAATACCACAGCAGTAAATGTATCTGATCCAGCAATCCCTCCCTGACAACTTAAAGAGATTTTGTATTTAAAGCACGTCACTTTCATGCAAAAATCAGCTAAATACTATATATATATATATATATATATATATATATATATATATATATATATATATATATATATAGATAGATAAATAGATAGATAGATAGATAGATAGATAGATAGATAGATAGATAGATAGATAGATAGATAGATAGATAGATAGATAGATAGATATAGATATAGATATAGATATAGATGGGTGTCTGAATATTTATGAGCCTGCAGCGAGATGTAAATGACTTACGAGGAGATGGTTATCTTGGTCCCTGTCTCCTCCTCGATCTTCTTCAGGTTGCGGCCCTCCTTCCCGATCAGCCGACCCACCAGGCTGTTGTGGGCGAGGATTTTCAGAGGGATCTCGTCCGTCCTGCAGACACGCAAACGTATAAAAGGTTAGATGTGATGACAGAGGACTGGCTCCACTAAGTGTCGCTCGCTCTCACCTCACCGAGGGCGTGAGGAATGTCGCGGAGTGACAGGGATGAGCTGGAATGTGGACAGCTGCCTGGTAGCAAATGCTGCTGGAGGCACAGGACTTCCTCTGGTGCATAAGCTAAATGATTTATCTCTTTATGTTGCCAGAGACATTTAATAAAAAGCAGATCAGATATGGACTCCTTAGGTTTCCTGCAGCTGTTGTTGCTGTGATTCGTTTGATGCAAAAGTGTTTACAGGACAGTAGCACCTGTTATAAGGTTGTATCCGGTTAGAAATAGTTCTGGGCTTTAATCCGACATCTTTTTTTGAGGCTGCACCGGAAACAAGAGTTTCTGCAGAGCACCAAGCCTATCATTTCCTAATTTTTTTACTCTCGTGCTAGGATGAAAGAGTACATTTTCTGAATATTTAAAGGTTTTTCTCTCAAGGTCACAATATATTTGTGGGCCACAAAAATGCAAACATTTTTAAATTAAGACTGCAAAATGTTTCTTGGTTTTTACCAACAACGGAACGGTAAAATAAATGTGTGATATTTATTGAGATTAACAAAAGCATTTGTATTCTTCTAGGCAACAGATCTGTAATTCTGATCTGTAGATTAAAAAAAAATGTCTTGGAAGTCTGTGAGGCCCTTTTAATACATACAATCTGCAGGCAATTCCCCACATTTATTTTTTATTTATTATGTTCAGCTTTCTTTACCTAGAATTTTATTTGTGACATTTTCATCTACAGGACTAGACATTTGCTAAAATCACCCATCAGAAATGCGTGGACCCATCTTTGGATGTCTGTTGGCCAATTTACTGTAAAATTAAAATGAAAACAGTCAATAAATGTGTTTAACCAAAGATGGATACGTTGTATTGTACCTAACGTTTTTTTTTTCCTAAAAAGATACTCATTATTTCCCATATTTTTTTAAGGCTCTGCATGAGTAGAAAACTCACCCTAAAGAATATAAATAAATCTGCACCAACAGCATGTGTAGGCAGGCTGTTTTTTGCACCACAGTTGAACAAATAATCAGGGCCGTACAAAATCATCCTGAGGGCAGAAAATTGCGCCCCGGGCCAAAGCAAGGAGTCCTAGCAAAACAAACCACCACAAAGGACTTAGTACATTTAGTCCACGATATGTTCCCACATTACATTGGGTATGCTGCAGAGAAGTAGCTGACATTTTTCTGCAATAGGTCTTTAGATTTGATTCAAATAAGATTTCCTTTGGGCCTGAAAGTTCAAAACAAACGAGATGCTGGGGTAGATGATGCAGCTGGGAAAATGCTTCTGCATTTCTTCTAAAAAATTGTGCTTATAGCGGCATTAAAAAACAGCAACAAAGCAAAGTCTTTTTATTTGACATAAGAAACTACATTTTTGCATTGTTACCTGTAAGCCTTTCCTTACTTTCTTTCATAAAACCAGAACTTAGTTGGTTTATGCGCTTCTTGCATAACAGCTTTCCAAGTCAAGAATAGTTTAACAAAAATTGCGGGGAATCCAGGTTAAAAACAAAGGCTACTACTTTTAAAGCAAACCGAAGACTAGAATGAGCAACAGTCTTAAAAGTAAAGAAATAATGCCCTGAATCAGATGATTCATGTTTGTCTAGAAGCTTTCTGAGGCCGGCGGGTTTCCAAAAAGAATAAATATTTAGGAGCAAAACAAATGTTCGTGCGTCGCGTAATTTGAAAGGAATAAAAGGTGAGTCAAATTTTCTGTTGGGCTTAATGCAGGTAATCATGACTCTGCAACAACGTTCGGGCTATTGTGGAGCACAGACGCAGGAGGACGGGGAAAATGGACAAGTTTGTTTTTACAAGTTTACCGTCAACTAAGTCCGACACAATGTTCCCCTCTGCAGAAATGACTTCTGTAATTAAGTCACAGGAGCTTCCTTTGGCTCCGTCAGTTCTGAAGTGACAAGAAAAAAAACTGTAAAACGTGAGTCCACAACATCTGCATCAGTGTGCCTGATAGGAGCAGATGGCATGTATGATCCTTTACTGGAGGAGGAGGAGGAGGAGGAGGAGGAGTGCAACTTCTGCATTATCTGCATGTCTGCTTTGTGTGGCAATCACAGGGTGTGAATATGAATCGGGGTTGTGGTGGAAGGTGGCCAGATGCCGGGGTTTTCTGCAGGGCTGGGTCACAGACGTGGCGTGCATCGTTAGGGCTGGGAGGGTGTGGGGTGAGGTGGTGGGGGGGCCGATCTGTAAATGCAGATCTATGCTGCAGGGTGTCGTTAGTTACTGCAGGGATGAAGTGGGAGGGTACGTGCACATGTGTGGGTTTTGTGGTCTGAGTTTCAGTGGGTTCAGGCTGAGTGAAATCACAGGGCGGAGGGTGGCAGGGGCGACCGGTTTTATTCCTGCAGGTGTGGCGCCCAGGCGAGGCGGTGACACTTTGTTGACATTATCACAGGGAGGTGTGGGCGGCATTGTAACTTCTGAAGGCAGGATTAGTGCTTGACTGATTGAGGTAGATTACACCAACTGAAACGCTGAAACTCCGTTGCTTTCACTTTGCCAATGAAAAAAAAAAAAAAGAAAAAAAAAATACTTACAGCAACAACAGTCAAATTCAAGCCAAGCCATCTATTTTTCTGTTACAACATTCAGAAATTACGTACAGCTTGAACAAAATCCAGTTTTTATGTCAAATAAAATCTGCCGTTTTTGGTTTTTGTTCCTATTTTTTCTGTGGAAAGGAGAAGACTGTAATCGCTCTCACGTCTTTAAACTACAGCCGAGTGATTTTAGCTCAGTTTGAATAAATGTAAACAAAAATGAGACACAAAAAAGGTTAAAAGTAAATCAATAAGAATGAAATTCAAACAATTAATAAAAGATAAAACAAATACAAAAACCAATCAAATAATTAAAAACTACAAAAATAAAGCTACAATAAATAATATGAAATTATTATTTTAATCAGGTGTCACCACTTTGTACCACCACATTGGTTTTACATCTATGTATTACTTCCTCGCCTGTTTTGTGACCCTGCAAATGCCGTCAAAGGATTTTCACCTCTGTAGCTCTTAAAAATTTAATTAATATTTATTAATTTAATGACATTTCTGTGTCTTAAAATAGACCGCTGCCGTGCGTCCACTGATTGTTTGGCTGTAGCCGCAGAAAACCAGGTTGTAGCATAATGAGGGGATTACTATGCAGATTTCTTTGGTCTGACAAGTTTAATAAAAACATTTTCTTCAAACGGATAATAAAAATTAAACGCAGAAAATGGTAGCGTTCTTTTCCCTTCATACCTGTCATCGCACATTTAAACGCTCTGCCTCACGATTCCTGACTATTACAACGCCTTCTTTACATCCCTCCAATTAGCGAATATTTGACAAATTTGATTTTTTTTTTCTCTAACTGATGTGCATAGTCAAAACTGCTGGGCAGGTTATTTTTCCACCCTGAAACAATCCAATTACTGCTTAGTGGTTGCTACAGAAACCAGACAATAGGTGCACTAAATCATAAAGGAAACGAAAGTTTGTTCATTTGGGTTATTGATTTGATGACAGGTCACTCTGGTATTTAATTTGCAGAATACATTTGATTGGTTTCAGACGTTTTTGGACGTGGGGGTGGTGGTGGTGGTGGGGGGGGGGGGGCTTATGCAGTTATGCTTAGAGTCACAGAGCGGGTCATTTTTACCCCTCGTTAAACGTCAAATTCTTGCCATTTGGCTGTTTCTATGGAAACAGGGTTGTAGCACAAAACCCGCGGCGGTAACAACAACCTGAAAGAATCTTAGTGGTTTTGGTATACTGATTAAATGATTAACTGATCGATAAATTAATTTATAATATAAATTTTATAGATTTCACAGGGTCATCCGTTACCTGCTGGCGACCGGGCTGACAAGCAAACGCAATAATGCACAGTATTATGCGCCAGGACAGATTTTAGTGGACTATTTATTTATTAGTTTGATGCTTTTCAGATGTTGGAAGGATGAATAAGCGTGGGGGGAAGAAGAAGAAAAAAAAACAACAGATGTGCTAAAAGTGTTGGCATCACTGCAGAGCATGATTTGTTTGAATTATGGCTGTTGAACATAAAGGAATCTGAAGTCAATGAGGCCAGAGATCAATATGAGTCCGCAAAGGGAATAAGCCATACAAATGTGCAGGAGAAATATTACAGCGAGGCTGCAACCAGGTGCAGTGAACACATGAGACCTCTACTGCCAGGGCCTAATCCATTTTTTTTGTATTGCACATATGCTTCAGACCGTTTTGCACATATGCTTCAGACAGTTTTGCACATATGCTTCAGACTGTTGAACTGCTGAAGCCACAAATGGACTCTGTACCACATGTAAATAGCACACTGTCTATTTCCCCTGCATTGTCTACATTGTTTTACATCGTTTACATTTCAATTGTTTACATAAATTGTTGCTGCATCTGTATACTGTGAATAGCACACTGTCTATTTCCCATGCATTGTTTACATTGTTACATTGTTTTTCATTTCAATTGTTTACATAAATCGCTGCTGCATCTTTATCCTGAAAATTAGTGCAATCTACTGTGATTTTTAGAGTGATTTCTAGAGTTATATTTCAAGCTGTATGCAAACAAAATTTCGTTCTGTACGCACTTTGTGCATACAAAATGACAATAAAGATATCTATCTATCTATCTATCTATCTATCTATCTATCTATCTATCTATCTATCTATCTATCTATCTATCTATCTAAGTCCTATTCTGCTTGTAACGTATAAAATCGTAAAAAAAGTGAGCAGATTACAACTCCCGCCTCTCCGGCGGTTCTAGCTTTGAGCGCATTGGACCAAACATCCCAGCATTACTTGAGTGGCTTAAATTTTCTCTCTGTCCTCGTGTTCCTGCGTGCCAGGACCAATTTCCTTACGCCGCTCATCAATATTTGACAGCTGTATGCATCAAACAGCCGGCAATGTTTTCTGTTTCGATAAGAGGCACTTGAAGATGCGCGCTGCAGCAGAAAACGCGAAGCCTGATCAAAAACCCAGCACGAGAAAAAACTCTGACGCACCAAAGTTAACTGTGATTAAATGTGAATCCGTCTTGCGTTGAGCTAATTGAAAAGGCTGTGCAGCTTTTCTACAATCACAGGCTTCTTCTGCCTTCTCCCGCATTGAAACGTCTCGGGTGTAACTGGGTAAAAAAAAAAAAAAAAAGAAAGGTGCCTCTCGTACCTGAGTGGACGTGCTCACAAATAAAAGCGGACAAAACACTACAACACAGGTTGCTGTTAACACCGGGCAGAAGCTCAAAGAGCCGTAAAAAAAAAGGTGCCGTGTCTCGTTAAAAGTGTCAAACCTAATTAGGTCCGTCGGCCTAGACTCTTAGAGGCTAAGCTGCGATCACGTGCCGGCCCGGGCCGGGCGGCCGTGTTTACTGTGTTAGTGGTCCAGGCCGAAAGGAGCGCGCCGCGAGATTAAAAAAAAGTGTGCGGTGGCAGGGTTAAAGGATGAGCTTACAGCCCTGCAGACGTGATGGTTAATCTCCGAGTGGGGATTGTGCATGTGTGTCCGGGCTGCACAGATAGCTGCGTTTACGGCCCGGTAGTAGTTTGTTTGGGGAGGTTGTACGCAGGCTTACGTCTTGGTCTCGTTGGCCTCCTTCTGCATAATGTCCAGGATCATCCGGCAGGCGGAGGAGCACCCCTCGGGTGTTGAATGGATGGTGATGGGTTTCTCTGCTGCGCCAGCGTTTTCCTTCCGGTGGATGTCCACCCTAGAAAGACAGATGCGGAGATTAGACGCGTTTCAAATCCACGTCGATTTGGCGTGGATGAAATGATGGTGCTTCCTATTTGTCGGGCTAATGGACAATAAATCCAGCTGGACGGCACACGCTTTTTTTAACTGAGTTGAAAAAGCTACCATCTAATGTAGAACAGATTACTGGATCAATGTGTGCTTCTGTGCTTTTTTGTCTCTCTTGTTGTGTCTCTGCTCTGTCTTCTGTAACCCCAGTCGGTCGAGGCAGATGACCGTTCACACTGAGCCCGGTTCTGCCGGAGGTTTTCCTTCCCGTTAATGGGGAGTTTTTCTTCCCACTGTCGCTTCATGCTTGCTCAGTATGAGGGATTGCAGCAAAGCCATGGACAATGCAGACGACTCTCCCTGTGGCTCTACGGTTCCCCAGGAGTGAATGCTGCTTGTCAAGACTTTGATGCAATCAACTGGTTTCCTTATATAGGACATTTTTTGACCAATCTGTATAATCTGACCCAATCTGTATAATATGATTGAACTTGATTTTGTAAAGTGCCTTGAGATGACATGTTTCATGATTTGGCGCTATATAAATAAAATTGAATTGAAGTGAATTGAACTCACTTGGACTGCGTCTGCTTGGTGACATTCTTGATGGTCAGGCCCTCTTTGCCTATGATGGCTCCCACAAACTGAGTAGGCACAAGCATCCTCAGGGGGAAGTCGGGCTGTCTGAGGCGGGGCGAACCGAAGCCCCCCGACGGGCCGGGCTGCGGGGTGCCCTGGTCCCGGGAGGATCGTCCCCCGCGCCGCGTTCGGGGAGCCTGGACGGGCGAGGCGGCATCCGTGTCCATGATGTACGACACGTTCAGGGAGTAGTCGTCAAACTGGTGTCCTGTCAGCTTCTCAATGGCTCTGAGGAGAGGAAGGGAAGGGAAGGAGGCGGGGGGGGGGGGAGAGAGCCAGGAACAGAGAGCAAATATTGAACTAAATTAATTACAGCATACCGTTGAAAAGTTCATTTATGTCAGCCGTTCTATTAAAAAAGAAAACCGTACTTTTCTTATGGCTTCGTTCTTACGCACAGTGATACACTTCAAGCATTTATTTCCAATAATTTGGGCAGCCGTGGCCCCCAGCTAAGAAAACTCCAAATTCAGTTTCTCAGAGAATTACATAGGAACATATTCATACACTAGTCAAGTTTTTGGGCAACTTGAGGGTCAGTGCCTTGCCCAAGGGCGCTTCAACATGTTGCAGGGGGGAGCTGTAATCGAACCCTTACAAGAAGACAACACTTCATCAGAGCCAGAGCTAACTCAAGCACTGTTTCCGTCCCAAATGTCACGCCCTGGGAATTTGCCTGTTGCTTGTGCACTTTTTCCTTCCACTAAACTTTCTATTAATATTCTGAGATATTGCCCTGTCTAAACCCTCGGCTTATTTAGCAATAACTTTTTATGGCTTACACTCCTTATAGAGAGTGTCTGCTGGACAACTCTTCTTTGTTATGAGTGTTAGACCACAGCAGGGCTATTACATAACATTTCTGTTTTTAAAATCTCTCTTTACTGTTCTTCTGAAATTTTTGAGAAACGAATGTTTGGGTTCTCATTAACTATAAACTACAGTCGTCAAAATGAACGAATAAGCACTTAGATCTGTTAGTAATATACTGTAATATACTTCTGTAGCTGAAACTGTTAGCTTTTTAGTGCTGTTGTAATTCACAGAGATACAACTGTGTATAATTTTGAGATCCTTTCTTATGATGCTTGATTTAAGGCCTGGATTGATTAACTTCTCAAGACATTCTTGCTTTGACATCTGTGGATTATGCATAGATTATGAATTTCTACAGAACATCAATCGTTCACAGAATCTTGGGACTTTACGTCTGCAACTTAAAGAAAAATACAAAAAAACTTGCAACAATTCCAATTAATTTTTCCCAAAATCAGTCCATCCTTTTAAATCAGGACAACATTTACCAGAAACCTGGCAGCACATTAAAAGCTAAAGAAAAACATGAAGATAGACACACCCAGCCTGTGACGTCTCATAACACTTACTTGTGATGAATCACGCAAAAAACCCAAAAACGTTGAGAGCTGTCCTTGGGAGTCTATCGCTACACAGCAGCAGAAATCGGTTCGGTCTGGACTCTGATTTCAGAAAGTTCTGTTTCTGGAAAATGTGAGCTACAACCGGCACGGATGACTAAGAGAAAATTGTGTGTTTTAAAAGCCACGACTGCATCGCTATGGTTTATTTTTAAAGCAAAAAATTCATCCCATCGCTTGAAAAAAAACATTCTGTATCTCGGTGCAGAATCTGGACGGCAATGCATAAATCTAAAATAAACAATTCCACTGATTATAGTGATCAGACTTTTTGAATTTTAGTTAATATTGCATATAGAAAATTCTTAAAAAAACAATCTTGTTTTATTATATTATGGATCCAAAGATTTGATACTAGGATTTCTATCACTTTAGATTTGATTGTGCAGCCTAACTGATTGCTCGTTATTATAAAGTAGCACATCAAAACATTAAGGTTCAAAATATTTAAAAACACCTTGCTACCTAACTACATGCTAATATTTGACTTTTTTGTACTCAGATTTAAAAAATTCGGTCTTTATTCGCCAATTCCTTTGTGCTCTTTCTTAAAAATCTCTGTTTAAGATTTATCAATATTTATTTACTAAAAAGCCAATTGAGGGGACTGAACTCAAAGTGAAAAATACATTCTCAGATGATTATTTATTCTCCATTTAAGTATCTTTGCTTATATCTATGATAGCCATAAAAACCAATCACGACAATAATTTGTCGTGATTTTGAGCAACTGTTTATTTTAAGCAGTTTTATGAATGGATGCAACCAATATGGCAGCTGCTCGCATCAATAACTGTAAGCTGGGATAGTACAGGTTTATTTTACAAGACCCACTTGTAATCAATGTTACATGTAGTGACTGCAACTCGGAACCAGATAAATTAAAAGTGGTGTTTGCATGTGGAACGTACAGCTTTAAAGGACGTTTATAAGAGGTGTCACGAAAAGAACAACAGCGTTCCTGGTCGTCGCCATATTGGAATCCTAACCTTTTAATTTTATTTTGGACTCCCGACTTCTCCGGCTGTGTTAACTAGAACGCTTTTTACTCGGGTTTACCGCATTCCCAGCTCCTACTTTCGATTTCCGAGGCAACAATAACGCAGCAATAGTTCACCCAAAGTATTTTAAGTTTAAGTATTTTAAGAATTGAATTGAATTGAATTGAATTAAGTTGCATCTGTTTCATTTTGTGGGGTAGCGTAAAATAAATTTAAGTCATCCGAATTCTGAGTATAAATTTTATTACTGCCGCCTGCTAGTATGTTTGTGCTTTTAATCTGTCGCCCTCGCAGGAGTTTGATATTCTCAGCTGGCTTTTCTTGGTGTGAGAAAATCCTGCAGTCTGTGATCCGTCGGCAGGTCCTTTTGTGATCCCCAGATTTTCAATCGTGAAACAAACAAAACAAAAAAACTGTCTCTCAGCATGAACTCCGAGTCTTTTCAAAGTCTGTGTGAGTACCGGCAAAAGTCTCGTAGTCTGTCCCCAGCTTTAGTTAACGAGTCACACGGAACAATTGTTTCTCCAAAGTATCTATGACTCCATGCTTTTTTTTTTAATCTTTAATGTTAATTAATACCAGATTCTGCTGCTGCATCATCCTGGTTGAATGCGTTTGTATTTACATCCACGTTCTTGCATCTAAGGCGCACCCCTGACCTCACAAGTATATGGACACACAGTGAGTTTAAACAAGTAACAAACGTGCTGCTTTTGCAGCGTCTCATCTGTACATGAGTCGTAAAATAACATTATATGGGCTGCTTACACTTTAGCTTCCTCCTTAGTTGCGTATGTAACATTCACCACTGCTGTTTCTGTGTCAGTGTTCACTGTGGGAGAAGACAAGGAGAAAGAGAGAGGGGAGAAAAAAAAACATGAGATACAGTAAACAAAGGAGTACACATGCACATATCCGGCCTTTGTTGTTTCCGTAGGTGAGTTGGACACGCGTCCAGGTTCCCGTGGCGACCCAGAAAGCTGCTTGTCTGTGTGAATCCATTACAGCCATCACCACGCTGGCTTCGCTCCAGACCCCGCTGCTTCCTCTACAGAACGGAGCTGCTTAACACAAAGGCCGCGCTGTCACTTTCACAAAAAAAACGGATCTGAGCCCCTGACATAACAGCCCGGACGAGGCAAATAATCGCCGCTTACAGCAAATGAAGCGCACAGCGGAGACACACCTTGACCAGATAGGTGGTCGAGTGTTGTTCTGCAAAGGCGGAGCGGCGCAGAGGACGAGAATCCCGCTGAGATCAAGCGAGGTCTGATTCAGAGAGAGCGACGTTAATTAGAGAATCCATTACATACGGCGACAAACAACACCATCAGCTTAATCAAGTGATCAGTTTGGGCGATGAGCTGGTTCTTTGACTCCTTTTCAATGGTAAAAAAGCTGAATTTGAAGCTACAGTATAGTCTGCGCAGAAAAAAAACACGTTAATTGCCCCTGTTTTATTGAACTTGCAACAAATCTAATGTTCGGCTCTGTACAAACGTTGTTGTTGTTTTTTTTCGCTTCCAAACAGACAGACTTTATTGTAGTCCTGCAAAGTTGTTACACGACATTTCTCAAGACTTTCTGAATGATTCCTTTGGACTTTTGGCATTTTCGCTTTTTGTGCAATCCTTCTAACTGATCGTGCAAGCACACTGTGCTGTTCGCTCAAAACACTTTGGAAAATAGAGAAAAATAGAAGTGGTCAGAACAAAACGCCCTCTTTATTAGATAAACGGTACAGCACCTTCCACATGTATTCACAACCTCGCTAAAAATGTGCAAAGTTAAAGTCACCTCCTGTTCTTCAGCTTAGTGTTGGGAAAAAAATCCAGCTCCTAACTTGAGTGCATTAATTTGGAGGGTTTAAAAATTCCCACATATAGAATTATTAGTTTTTAACAAAACTACATGTGCTACAATTAATGGTATCCCTCACAATTTCTGCAGAAGTGTAGCTGAAACCTTTTTCAATGTCTCTAGCAACTTCATCTTCTCATCCTGCACTAACTTTATATATATATATATATATATATATATATATATATATATATATATATATATATATATATATATATATATATATCTCTGCCACTCTTCAAAAAGGGAAAGACAAGAGAGCACCGACCCTTTGGAGCTTCCTGTTGGTTTCCATAGATCTGAAACCTAAATTAATCATAAATGTTTCCAGTAAACCATGAAAAATACTTTGCAGAGTGTAAATTTGACATTTAACAGTGAATAAGTCTTATATTAAGTACACTTAAGTATGAGTAAGCAAGTTTAGCATTTAATTGAGTTATTAGGATTTTTGTTCCTTCTCCACATGGTTAAAACTCATTTGGCGAGGTCAGTTGTGCTTTATTGTTTTAATACATAGCAGTAGCATTGAAAAATGAGCAAAACTGTAAATACCCGTAACCAACGCAATAACATGAGGTAAAGATTAGTTTTAATCTGTTAAATCCACTTCATGACGCTAAACATCTCAGGCTATAAACAAACAAAAGAAATCCCTCAAGTTCAAATCTAGTCTATTCCAATTTAACCTGGATATGATGCAATAAACAGGGCAATTTCTCTGACCTTTCAAAATGGGAAAAACAAGAATACATCCATAAATAACATAAACCTGCCCTGTACCACAATCAGAGCAACGATTGAAGGGTTTAAAAGAACCGTAACTTCAACGAAACAGGGCTGGTAATGCAGGCTTTTATTCTGGATTGTAAGGGAGGTAAAAAATATTATGTAAAGGCTTTTTAAAAATCTTTGCCAGACGTGTCAAAAACTGTGGAGGCTGCTGTATCTGAAAGTCGAGTTTTTATAAAACGCCCACCAAAATCTGACACAGCTTGTGAGAAACGCGTCATCTTTCAGTAGAGAATCTACAGTCGGGCAACTTTTCACCTTAAACTCTCCTGAAACAACATTTTTGAACCAAAAATTCAACGTTTTTATCAGGGAGACCACGTCCTCTTTGGTATTTCTCCACAGGTTCGACTAAAGGAATCAAATCTAATTGTTTATTTCATTGGCTGCTGGTAACAGAGTGCCAGAAAATACAGTTTAAAACTGGTTCTTTGTTAAGTTTTCTGTGAGGTGTCAACACTGGTTCATCGCCTGAATTTGGATTTTTTTTTGTGTGTGTAAGTGATTCATGGGCTGGATTTGATAGTGTTATAAAAAAAATAAAGAGTTGAAGCACTGGACTGAAAGTCAGTCAAAAAAGCTGCCAAAGTCCAAAGAAAAACTTTGAAAGACCTTTAAAAAGTCCCATTAAGAGATAAAAACAGTCTGGATGTTTGATTGCCAAAAACAATCAGTGAGGGTTAAAATCCTTTGTGCATTACGCTAGTTTAAGATAAATCTTCTGTTATTACTTTACGTGGTGCACTCATCGTGCCGTGTCTTTCGTTCCTCAATTTTTAGAAACCCGCCAGGAGAACAGACTTGATCAAACCTGACCGGCTCCAGGCCAGTCAGACACTAATGACCAATATTATTCCGTTTCGCAAACAAAGCACACACGAGGT
Organism: Fundulus heteroclitus; assembly: GCF_011125445.2. Lineage (NCBI taxonomy): Eukaryota > Metazoa > Chordata > Actinopteri > Cyprinodontiformes > Fundulidae > Fundulus > Fundulus heteroclitus. Next base: position 29,752,889 of record NC_046367.1, on the reverse strand, counting down.
ACCGGGTCACGCTGACAAATCCCCTCAATGTTAAAATGATCTCTTCGAACCTCCGTAATTGTAAGGCCAATTACCTAAAGCTCGGCAAAAATCGATAAAAGTAGAGAGCCAAACGTCACAAAAGGGCCAAAAACAACGCGAGTTAGTCAAAGTTGTGCCTGGAAAGGTTAAATCCAGCGATGAGCCGAGCTGGCAGAGAGCGGATACGCGCACAAGAGTCTGGCGCTGCGCTCGCTCTCACAGCCAGCTCTGTCTCGCCACCACGCACACATATATGGGGACGGCTCCAGAAAAAAAACGGTAACCAGAGTGCAGGAAGCGAAGCAGGGAGAAGAAGTGACATAAGGCGGGAAAGCCGGAAACAATGAGACGACGAGGTGGCTCTGCCGGTAATTCAGAGTAACCGGTGATGTTTGAAGAGCCAAAAACACGGAGGAGGAAATTCCCCCCCCCCCGGCGGCGTCTGGGAAGAGAATGAAGCAAACCGTCTTGAGAACTTTAAAACGTAAAATAATTTCTCTGCTGGGTTCCCCTTTCAGCACCTGTCATCGCGACAGTGGGCGGCAGCTCATCTTCTCGGCTGCTTTAACGCACACAGAATCCGCCTGTAAGCGTGTGCCAAGATTTTTTTTTCTTTCTCCCAAGCTTGCATTCTTAGGTGTCTGTTTGCCCCCCCCCGCCCCCCCGCTTGTCTGCTCATGCATCTGTATGCAGACAACACAACGATCAGCACACACACACACACACAACATCAGAGAGTTCAGAAGCCTCACCACAGGCGCCTGCCGTGCCATCCCCCCGTCACCACAACGCTGCATCCCAAAAGAGACGCATAACTCAAACACACAGGCGCATTATTCTTGGATTTCCTCCACGTCTGCCCACTTCAAGCCGTGCGCTTGAGTCTAACAGGCCCAGGGGCAGCAGACCTTTCTTATCTAGAGCCTCAGATAAAATACCATCTTCGGGTCAAACATTAACGCGCAAGAGACAGACGAGATGATTGAGACTGATTCATATGCAGAAATAGGTTAGGGTTTCGATAATGGATGTGTGCGGTGATGATGATAATGAGGAAGCAAGAGTCACACAGGGGGGTGTGGGGTGGGGGGGGGGGGGGTCGTGACTCCCTGGGAGGTCTGGAGTGTCACTAAAAAGACACGCATGTATCAAACGGCTGGAGACGGATGAACTCGAAATGACACGGGTGAGGATGAAGGAGTCGGGTTCTGTACCTTGTTCCACGTTCTCTACAGTACCATACTGAGCAAGAAGGCCGTCCAAAACCTGCGGGGAGAGGAAAAAACAGTTCAGGTTAGAGACATAAACACCCGAAAGCTGGGACAAGAAAAGACTCGTTAGTCGTTTTCAACGCGAGAACGTCCGGGCCGATTTCTAAAAGGCAACGTCCAAATCAAAACGGCAGAGTAAAACGAGAGACTTTCTCAAAGATATTTAAATGCTGACAGATATCTTGAGGATAGCGCCGAGTGCCATGATTATGGTTTTGTTGAAATGCATCGGCTTTAGGCTTTAGGCATATCAGGAACAGGTAAAACAAAAAAAAGCATGACTTATTCTGAAGGGCACCTCTGAACTTTACCGAGACAACACAAGAGAACAGCTTTTTACACCCATTTGAATTCATTCGAAATATGGACCCAGATTTACAATAAAGAAAAAAAAAACACTATCAAAGAATAAAAGCTTTTTTGTAGAGGATGTAAGAGCTTGATTTGAAAGGCTAACATACTCCGGTGGCAGTGCATTGGACACAATTACAATGCTCTCCAATTACTGCTACAAAAGGCACTATTTCTAACTTCATATGAAGAAAACTCTTAGAAAACCCAGATCTGGGACATACAGTAACTTAAGATAATTCACTTTTAGTAAATCGTGCTTTGGTAATTAATCCCATTTATGTTTGAACTCGAAAAAGTACAATTCTGGGTTCTCAAATGTAAAAAGCAACTGGATGGATGGATCGATCCATCCTTCCCTCTTTAAAGCATGACTGTATTACTTCTACTACAGTAGAAATAGATGCTATAAATTGTTGGTAAAGTATTTAATCTTTGAAATGGACTGAAAGGACTCCGGGTATTTAAGTCAGAAGCCGAATGAAATGTGGACAAAAAATGTTTAAGAACCCTGAATAATACCTAAAAAGTGTTTTATCTCCAACTCCTCATCTAGTAGAGACGAAACTCCCTGAGGATATTTAGCTTCTATGGATTTAAATTAATTAACTTGTCTTCCATGATTCATTGTGAAAATATGCATAAAACTGCAACTCTAAATTAATACTGCACCAACGTGTTGATGTGTATCACAGATGCTCTGAACATATTGTTTCAACACCTTTACTGAAATCTTTAAAGCAAATAATGCATAATTTAGAAACTTTATACCTCAGTATTTTCATTCTCCCTGAGTTAAATGGCCTGAATTTACGTTTTAGTAAATAACAAATGCAGATCAGTTCTTTAAGCAAGTAAAAGTAGAAAGTAAAAGGGTATAGTTCATTTTTAATTAGTAGAATTTCCTTGAATTAGGAGGAAAATTAGAGTTACCACCGACTGGAAGGAAAAATAGATTATTGATGTGGGGGAAAAAAACAAGTAGGTTGTAAGGCCCTTACAATCACTCTTTCTGATTTTTCTCATTAGTTGCTACGATATTGATGTTGTGAGCCCTCTGGAAAGATTTGGTATGTTTGTTTTCATGTAATTTACATATAAATGCATCTTTTGCCACTATAACACCAATGTATCTGTTTTCTTGTTGCTGATTTCATATAATTAACACGCAGTTATTTAATCAGTACTAACAGCGCCTTAATTTACTCTGCTGCTCCAAGTTAAACATGCCCGCAATTTCTAATCAAAAAATTTAAAAAACGCACATAACTGCAACTTGGTACAGCAACCCAGTTTTTGATAGATTTAGTGAACATCTTCTGGGGAAAATGTGCCAATAACTATTCATTAAAGTCTAAAAGCCTTTAACAACTTCAATACTTTCCGGACAAACTATACCGTTTGTCGCAAAGTTTTGGTGCGGCCTTATTCTAATGCAGCAGGCCTATTCTCTGTATAACATGCACTCATGGTGTTTATTCCCATAGGGCACTTAGACACAGTGAGGCAGCAGATTGATGTACGATTTAAAGACCTTCAGTTTGGCATTCAGCTTTTTCTTTGCTGTAAATTTAAATTCAAATTGGTCAAATTGGTCCATCATGCTGTTACTATGGTTTAAATTTAATAAAATGCCTAAATGACTAGTGTTCTGCTTCCTGGAGCATAATGCAGGGGGTTCCCATCCCCGGACAGATCCTGTGCACTGCTGGCCAGCTGGCTAAAAGGAGGCTTTCATTATTTTTCTTCGCTTACTAGAAGGATACATTTTGTTGATACTCAAACTAATTGATCAGTTCATATTAGCATGTTTTACTACTAGTGTTCTGTAAACAGCAAAACATTCTGATCAATAATTGAAGCATCTGTTTATTCTGTGTTTCTACTTCAGTCTGTGTCAGAATGAGATTAAAAAAATGTCACCAGTAACAATATAGGAGCGAAAATATGCCTAAACAAACGTCTGAATCCACCACAGACACCTGAGCTCAAAATTAGTGTACATTTCATCTAAAAGCTCAATTTGTTCTGCATGTTTTTTTTTAGACTTTTAACAAAAGTCAGGACTGAAGTTGACAAAAAGCAACTTAAAACCTCTTGAGTAGTGACACATAGCCTTAACAAACGTGCACAATGTAAGGTGGCTCAAACAAAACAGAATTTCCAGACTTTTCATATGTCTTGCCATTTACTTCTGAATCCAGAAGTTTTCTTTCTTTCTTTTTACAAATAGAAACTGAAGCGAGCGCTCATCGTCTGCCTCAGAGGTATGTTGCTAGCGCTGCGTCACCTCTGAGGAACTCACTGGTGGACGAGTGTGTGTAGATCAGGCTGGAAATTACAATTCCTGCTACGCAACTGACAACTTTATTATCATGAAAACATCAGAAACTTCTGTCTCTGGTGATATTCAGAAAGTGGCTTTCTGTCGACACTAAATGTGTCGTTTCCATTAGTTACTCTAACTGAAATATTAGTATTATTTATGTATTTATTTATTTATTTATATAGCTCTTTGCAAACCAAATGCGACCACAGTGCTTTAATGGTACAAAAAATAAATAAGATACTGCAGAAAATAAAATTAATAAAAAAAAAAAGCAATAAAATCCACATTTGACAATATGAGCAATAAAATCAGCAACAAAAGAAGGCATAGAAGAAGCAAGGACAGGCCTAATGGTTGTGCTCTTTGGGTTTAAAAATATGTAAGTAAGTAATCATATTTACCTCTATTTACTTAAATTTAGCTCTCAAAAAACCAAACATTCAGCCCTTTCAGCTCAACTTTTTACCGTAATGTAACAGCTTAAAAAATGGATGAAATACAGTTGCACTGATTGGGAATGAAGTTGGGAATTCCAGTTCATGCTCCCTGGCATTTTGCATAAGTCAAAGACTTTATGTGTTTTTCTTAATATCATTTTCAACACAGATAATATGCAGGTGTAAATTAGGTCCACATATAGACCTAACGCTGAATTGGTTTGAACTGACCACCTTGCTGTGAAACGTAAGGAAAAAACAATTTTGCACCTTTTCCTGATCCGTCTAACACAAAACATTTTTCCTCAGCTAATGTTGACATTTATTTCCCAATAAAACGGGAGTTCCTCTGTGGGGTGCAGACAATCGGCAGATATGAAACACGGAGAAGCGGGAATATTTGCAGGCATGAAGATGGACCAAAAAAATAAAAATAAATAAAAATCAATAAAATAAAACCCTCGGACCCTCGCGGGTTCACCGATGTTGACACAAAGACACGGCTTCATCCCCACAGCAACACAGACGAAAACACGTGCTCACAAACACTTAGGACCCAACTACAAAGACCGGTGACTCATGGTCAGGAAATTGGTTTATGTGCTGCCTGTTGCTGTTCAACTGGGCATCACTGTCTCTCTTTCTCACACACACACACACACACACACACACACACACACACACACACACACACACACACACACACACAGAGAAAACAACTAACCTCCCACTGCAGATGAGGGGGAATGTTCCGGATCTGGATCTTCCGACTCCTGCAGAGATGAGAGACACAGACGGAGTGAATTTAGCGGACCTGAACCACAAACTCACACACACTTACAGTCATCTGTTTACAGTAAACCCAGCTGCCAACTTCGCTCTATTTATAGTTCATGAATATACAAGTGCACGGATTTATCGTGTCAGCGGCTGTGGGAGGGGAGGGGGGGGTGGGGGGTGCTAGAAATTCAGGATCGGACCTCATTTCACACTAAACATAATTCACAGGACAGACCCAAAGTTCAACGACACCAATCCAGACCTGATCCAGGTATGCTGGGGAAACTCTGGTTTAACTCAGGTGTCTCCCCTGCCGTTAGCACTTCTGACAACGTTGTCTCAAAAAAGGCTACAAGAAATCCACAAATAACATCTCTGAACACATTTAATATATTATTTATTTTCAGTAAATGTTATTTAAAAATTTTTTTTTCATTCTTAAACCTTTATTTAACCATAAACCAGACCTTTTTTTACAAGAATGACCAGACAGCAACACACGTCATGGAGGATAAAACAAATAAAACAGCAAATCAAACGTTGACAACTTAAAATACGAATAACATCGACAATGGGGTAAAATGCAGGAGTTGCAATAAAAGGCAGGGGTGTCCCCAGAAAGTTTTGTAAAGGCTCGGCCAGAGGGGGACCACAAACAAACTTTGGGTGGGACATCAAAACCAAAAGCAAGAACAAACGTTCAGGAGTTTAAATCAGGTGTGTTGAACCTCCTTATGATATGTTTAAACAACCTAATAATCTACAAAATTCCCGTTTTCTGGAACAAGATCAGCTTATTCGGTATGTTACTGTAAAACATGCTAAAATTATGGATTTAAAATAATGTAAATCTTTTAATTATCAGCTTAAATATGTAAGTCTGGGGTAGTTTTAGGGAGGTAAACCTATTGCCACCCCTATAAATAAATTAGATTCAATTTTCACAGCTACTGATAGAGAAAGTTGTAAACAAATATCTAGATTTAAAACTAAAGTTGACCTTTACGCATCATTTCAAGGCAGAACCTTGAACTTGAATCATTTTCTCACAGCTACAACCCTGAAATAAAACTAAAACAGACACATTTGTTTAGGCTGACGATTCTTGAATTTATAAAAAGAAATCCACATTTTTATCAGGCTCAATAAAATGACTGGAAAAGACACAAGTGAGAGAAAAATCAGGCACTGTTTAGACTAGAATAAAAGGCTTTCTTCATTGTCAGACTTCATCAGAGCTGTTTTTAGTTTTGAATTAATCGAAAGGACCAGGAGATACAAAATGCAACGTCCTGTTTATTTGATTCACACCTCAAACGATTTTAAACTTGAGTTTCTAACCTGATCTCAATTTAATAAAAGTAAATTGGGACATTTAGGAACGACGTCTGGGCAGAATCCCACTCTGGGATCCACAGTTTCCACACTGCGCCTCTCTGCCTCCAGCGAGAGTTTCAGCTCAAAAAGCAAAGCCGCACAAACCACCCGTGACCACAGGCTGTTAACAACAGCATTAACGTGAGAGAGTGCGGAGCGGCGCTGCCCCGACCACTGAGCTTACTCTCAAAAGACATTTTTACTAAGCACATCAGGGCATATATAGCAGGTGTAGCGCTGGGCGACAGATAAAAACGAACGAAAAGGAGGAAATTTAACAAGAATCAATGCTGAGAGAGCAACATAAATTTCTTTATCTGAGCTACTTTTCTCTCAAAATATGAACATGTTTGGCTCTGGATTTGTCTTTTTGCAACGAGGGAACAGAATCCCGTTGGACAGAAAGGCCCGTCTCTTACTAACAGAGCTGCTCAAGGGCAGAAACAGAAAAGAGCGCTGCTTTTACATCCACTTCTACTTTCAGTATTACAACAGAAATCACTAAAGAGAAAAACTTTATAAAATACGACAAGCGTAATCTTAACATCACTTAAGAGTTGTAATCAAATGTTTCTACTTCTATGACGGGCATGAAATGTCCTCTTATTTAGGGGCTTGTAATCATTCCTTTTAATTAGATTTCTTCCAGGGATGAATGATTAGACGACAAGGAAGTAAGATGATTTGTTGGATTTGGGTTAGGGTTGCAAGTTGTCTATTAATGAGTTCATCTATAATTTATTGATCAATCATTCAATGATTAATTGATAAGCAGTCATTTTCTTAAAAACCTGAGTTTCCTTTTGTATCAAAGGGGTCTTTCTATAACAGGAAGAGCAAAATATAAATAAAAGACACTTCGTTTTATTTAACACTTTTTGTGCCACATGTATCAAATACTGACTGATTTAAAAAAAATGTGGTTTTCTTACGCAATGTTAAGCACAGAGATATACTACCTGTGATGTTACTGAATGGGGAAAAAAAATAAGGTGAATAAAATGTATTATGTGCAGCACTTATAATCCCCCGCAAAGAGAGGTATGTAAAACTTTGTTTAAAAGTCAGGGTAACATTTAAGGAAAAGGTTAGCTCAAAAACAAACCATAAAATTCACAACCTAAAATATCCCTGAGAGGGTTAAAAATACAATACAACTGAACACAAACAGGCTCCCTGACTTGAAAACAGACATTCCTGTTTTTAAGCTTTTAGGCTCCTCCTCGTATAAATAAACCTGGACCAAGTAAATTTGTTTAAGAAAAGCGGCATGTTGCACGTGGTCGGGCGTGAGTCGTGTGCACAGCCTGTTTACAGTGAAGTCGACGCCGCCTGCTCCGCCATGCAGCACGGCTTTAGGCGACAACATAAGGAGCTCCTCCAGTGTTTATATATAAAAACAGAACCGCATACAGTGCGTTTTGCATCCCTGTCATCATCAGAGTAAAATAATCCCACAACAGACTCCATACATTACACATTCCTGAAACGCCTCCGCCAAGATTATTTCTCTGCAACTATCTTGGTCTGGCGCCGCTTAATGCTGCGTCCAGACCAAACGCATCAACTTGGACTGTGTCCAGCAGGGGTCGCCAACCAAGTTGAGAGCTACTTCGTTGGTGCTGCGTCATTCGTAGGGCTACCTGTACAGACCTTTGAACTAGAAGAGTCAGAGCTCACCTTAACTTTATGTAATGTAAACATGTTTTTTATGCATTTATCACTTTAAAGCTATGTAAGTACAAGTATCATTAAAAAGGAAGAGCAACTAAATAAAATAACATTTTAGATGCAGCTCGCTGGAAGGTTGTGGTATTTTTTGGACATGCTTAAGGGCACCACATATGGTCCTTGAGGGCTACCTGGGGTCCGCGGGCACCATGTTGGTGACCCCTGGGCTAGAGACTCAACGCTCTGACAGTGCATCAGACAAAGCTGCTCCCATAGGGAGGAGCTAACATGTTATTTTCCTCTTTGGAAAAGAACAGGGTGAAATCGAAAGAGTGACATGGCTACTGCAGGAGGGTCGCTTTCAGCGCTATTTATGCCTCACCCAGCCCAGTTTGACATTCTGCTGAGCGTCCCAACATCTCCCGCCATGACACCAAAGAAAGGCGCCCCATTTCAGCTGAAGAGTATCTGTCCATCTGTCTCAGGTTACTGAGCATCTCGATGTTAAAATTTATCAGTGATACCAAGTAAAAATATTTTTCCTGTCGGAAAATAACCCACTTTGTCACATAGCGAAGTCTCATTGATTGGTTGTCGCCCGTGTCCAGCTGCAGAAGTTCTGATTTTCCAAAGGCGCTTAAACTGCGTCAAACCAAATTTGCATGACGAAACGTGCAGCAAGCCTCAAAACGCGCAACACAAGATGGTCGTGATGCGTCGCGGGACCTCTTGAAGCCCCCCGAGGCGCGTCCACCATAGCCTTTGCATGTAAATCCGATACCCTTGATGCTCAAAAGGCGTTTGGTCTGAACGCAGCATAAGAATGAGCAACTGCACCCTCTTCTGATGGAGGGGCCCTCATTTGGCAGCGCTCTCTTCTGGATAGATACTCCTTTCTCTTCACACGCATCGCCTTCTACGGGCATCATTGTAAAGGATAAAAACACAGCAAAACTGAGTGGCAGCTGTTCACATGCACGTACACGCATGCACGTATGTAAACAAGAGACTAGAGAAAAACACAGAGAGCTGCAGAGTGAGTCCATCTGAAAATATTACTTGTAGTTTTTCACAGAATTTTTCTTTTGTTCTTTCCATCTAAAATAATACTGAACTTCTGCTTCTTGGTCCTTTAAAACGGGCAGTGTACTTGAAGTTTACTTTTTCGAAACAATATTTCATGTACTTAACAAAAGTGTAGTGGAATAAACTTGACTTATTCTCAAAAGTATAAACAAAACTCCAAGACTAAGCTTATACTTATACTTTAGTATACTTAATAAAATGAACTTCAGGTATACTGCTTCTTGCAAAGGGTAGTTAGTATATAACATCAGTTTCAAGCTATACTGTTTAACACAGCTAGCATAGCGCTAACTAGGTGCCAATGTACAGAATAACCATGAAACCACAGAATGTTTTGCAAAAGCAACATGTTTCCAAACTGTTTACAACGTTTAAAATAAACTCACCATGTTGGACAATGTATCGAAATGTTATTACTTTGTGCGCCCCCTAGGGGTCAGGCCCCAGTATTTAGGACTACTGGTCACATTTAAACCATTATTCGACATTATTATTTGTATGCATCCCTAATTTGGATGCATAATTTTAAATTTCTTTTGAATTTTCCCTTCTCTATATACAGGCTCGACAACGATTCCAGACACACATAAAATCACATTTTAAAACGGTTAAAGGAGGCTAAAATTAGGCTTGAATACCTTCCCCACAGACTTGCAGATTCTGTTTTAAAAATTGGGTCTGTTCCAGAACAACATCCATTTTCATTCGTTTCTGCTAAATCTGCTTAGAAGATGGGTTCAAATATCCAACAAGAATTTTGCCAGACGTTTCTCGGTGGCTACTAAAAACTGATTGTTCTGCGACCCACAAAGACCCTTTTAACCTTAGACTTACGAGCTGTGTCCGTGCCTTCAGCTGGTGAACACAATAGGACGGTTTACAACTTGAAACCTTTCTCTGGAAAAGTCAGTTTACCTGCATGTGCAGTTCAAAAGCCAAACCCTGACATTACAACAGTAATGTTGGTCAAGTGTGTTGCTTTATTCAGAGATAAACAACGGAAAAAAAGAGAAAGACCCAAACAAACAAGCCAACATTTCCCAGAGGGTCGCGCCACACTGCGGCCTGCAAGCTTTCGGTCACTGATGGAGGTTTAAAGTGAGAGGATTGGTGAAAGAGCTCTCTTGGCAGCTGATATCCAAACACGGGCAAAAACACATCGCCTATTCCAACGTAGTAAACAACCGCATGGCAAGCAAGAAGCTGCCAATTGCTAAAGAGCGTTTATGGCCAACTTCAAACCTCTGAACAGCCCCAAAGGCTGGTATTTCTGAGTTTCCTCATATAGAAACTAAGAGCTCCTTTCATTCAGCACTGTCTGTGTAAATATCCTGCAATTCCAAGGCCCAGTCTATTGTGCTCCTGCCAAATAATTATGCCGACTGTAATGTCGATGCAGAGACAGACAACAGAAAGCAAAGCACTGCAGCCTCCTTTGTAACTTTTCAGCTCTGCCTCCGTGGGATTTAAAACCAAGTTTCTCTCAGTAAGACCAACGTCACTCAGGCTGCCTTAGCTGTGCTTACATCAAATAGTCGCCTAGCGTTTTACAGATCCACTCGCTCGCCTGTCATTCTCACTCACAGGCGAAGGCTGTCTGAAGCGGCATGATGCGGAAAAAGTGACAGCGCCTCCTAAAAATCCTTTAATGTCTCATTTTCGGCATATTTGTGGCCACCGGCTGACCAGAGGTCCGCCGCTTTCTTTTCCTTCCATGTGCCTCCGGCGTAGGGAGCAGCTCGCACTACATGCCACCCTGCCACATCTGCCGCTCTCTACCTGCAGCCTTCAGGGTCGTCCACAAACATCAGCTGTCTGTCCTGAACTCATATGCCACTTTATAACCAGGGAGAAATCAGATCTCTGCTAACACCCAGTTGTTGTTGTTGTTTTTTTTATACAAGACTGAATTCAGCGCCTTTTCTCTGCTTCTTCTTTTGAAATCTGAAAATGAACGGTGGCAGAAGATGCAGGCTCAAGTCAGTGTTATTTAATGTTTGTTGAAGCTGCCTCCAGTCGGTTTTAAAACAGTCTGCCAAGAGAAGAAGAAGAAAAAAAATCCTCTTGATTTGTGTCTTTAAATATCTGAGAGTGGCCATGCCCGGTTGAAAAGCTAATATTTACTGCACCCGGCTTACAGCGAAGAACCAGGTCTGAGCAAAGACTTGCAGATACATGAATTTGGGGCTGTCGAAGGAATTTTAAAGGGATAGTTGTGGGTTTTTGCAGAGAAGTTATGTTGAAAGGTTATAACCGAGTGGTGCAATGAGATACGTCTCATCAAAATCCATCTCATTTAGTTGCTGCGAGCGTGTCACATTGACTAACAAGAAGTTCAATCTGTTATTTTGAGCCTCAGATATACAGGGGGAAAGTTCTTGAGCTCATTGCCCTGCTTGAGACTCTTATTTTGAAATATAAAAGGAGGTATTCCGTGAGTTGTAGCCCTTTTGAGTAGACGGCGTTGTCTAGTAAAGACATCCATCGAACTGGCTAACAGCACCGCGTTACAAAAGCATTCAAGAAGCCCCCACTTGTTTGAAATAATTATTTTTCCTTAATATTTTCCTTAATGACATGCATATAGCACACCGCTAACTGTAGAGGTACTGAGGCCACACCCCCTTCCATACACTGTGCCTTCCTCCATCGCAAGCACAGATGATTTTTAGGATCCTGGACCACTGGGGCCATATCTCGTAGTCCAGAGCACAAGATTATTGTAGCCACACGTTTGAGCAGGGATATGTTTTGATTATATGATTGTGGTAATATACTTGATGTATGGTACTGGTGGAAATAGGACATGGAAGTCTATGAAAAAAAAACTAAATGTTTACATTTTTCCTTGGATATAGTACCATGGTGGATGTGGATTAAATTTCCCTAAATGTCCAGTTTATTCCCATAAATTCTCATTCATTTCCAATAATCCTAAAGGTTTCCAATTTGTAATATTTCTAAAACCACACATTTTAACTTCACATGAAACGTTTCTAAAAAAAATTAAGAAATTTGCTGTCAATTTTCAGTTCATTTGCAAGTCAAATCCAAGTGTTTTTCAAGTGTTTTTGATACCGAGCAGAGAAAAGAAAAGGTGGCACATTCAGAGACGAGATCCAAGCGGTTTGTAAGGACCGCAGGACCACGCCACTGGCTAACAGTTGACGCTAAGGTTAGCATCGGCTTAGCAGCTTCTTACCGGCATTAATTTAAAGTGATGAAACTACATTGATCAGGGATTCCTTAGGACCACAAAATGTTGTTTTTTTAGCATTACAACCTCGTACACACATAAATACTGCAATATGTGGACGAGTTAAACACACTGCTCGATTTTTCAAACTGGTTACATTTCATAGAAACACGTTTTGCGATTTGTAACGTTTTACTCAGTTATTGAACACCAAGAACAGTGTTATTTTTTTCTTTTTGGTTTTCACCCCAAAATACTAAAAATATGTCTGGACACTCTAATCTAGACTTGTACAAAATAAGGATGCCAAGAGAGTTTTCTACTGCATGTAAGACATTACATCTTTATAACCTTTTAGCAGAACCACATTTCAAGGGAGTAAGGACAAAGATATTCAACCTTTGTCGGAGGTTTGCGATGTCCACGGTTGTCACATAATTACCCATCCATTAATTTTCTTTTGCTGTAAAACTCAGACCTCACTCTCTAGCTCAGGGGTGTCAAACTCATTTTGGTTGAGGGGCCGCATACAGCTTAATCTGATCTCAAGAGGGCCACACGGGTAAACTCATTGCAAGATTAAATAGAACTAATAAATGTGGACTTGTTGATTTTTATATTAAGTTAATTTCAGTTTTACACAATATATTATGAATAACCTCAGCGTTTTTAAGAAAAGTATGTGCAATTTCAACAATACTTTTACTCAGTTAAACATTTACTTGTGCATTATGCATAAGAACTGATCACAGTGATTATGCAATGTTGAAAAACATTTATTCACATTTTCTGGAACTTAAAAACACTGTCCTGCATGACAAAATACATCAAACAGATAAAAATTAAGAAATAATTTGAATTTTTCCACACCTGAAGCTTAATCTGCTAATTAAAACACAGCGCCCCTCGTGGACAATATAGGAACTGCATATTTTCAATTAAACAAAGTACATGTTTTTTCAATAATTGTTTTATCATTCTCTTCTTTTTATCTTGTCCACTTGTGAAAGTCAAATCTGATGAGCTCTTTGTGGCATCTTATTGCCACATTGCCAGACAAGACACTGGAAAAAAAATAATTATTTTTTATTTATTTTTTTATAATGATAATGCATTTAGCCACAGGGCCGGACTAAATTGTTCGGCGGGCCGGATCCGGCCCGCGGGCCGTATGTTTGACACCCCTGCTCTAGCTCCTTCTGGGGGATTCCAGGGGACTCCTGGGCCAGATGGGATATGTAGTCCCCCAAGTGAGTTCTGGATCCGGTTTTGGCTAGACTCCACAGGTCTGCCTCCTAACCCTGTATTGTCTCAAAACTGTACGAAAACCCTCCAACCATAGACACAATCTCGTCTTTCCCTCTCCTTTTGTCACTTCTTCTTTTCACATTCCCCATTGTGTTCCTTCAGCTCCTCTCCTGTTTCACCAGCCTTGTTATTTCCATGGATTTTTGTTTAGATTTCCTCTGAATGAAATTTCTACGTGCTTATTGTGTTTGACATGCCTGCTCCCTTTTTTCACTTCCTGCAACGTAGACCTAACAAAGTAGGGCCAGCTCCTTTTTTAACCTATGGGGGACTAAAAAAGAAACTGCAGCTGATTGATCAATTAAATTGAATGATGCATTTCCACCAGTCATGAATCGCAACAGTCTCTTGACAATGCTTATTATTTCAATACTCAAAGCCTTTTTAATGTTATTGGCTCAAGAAAAGGCAAACTTAATTTATCTGAGACCACTGCTGTAAAATTAGGTGCAGAAAATCAAATAAGCTGAACTTAAAATGGAAATGCAAATATTGAACTGATTACAAGACCTTAAACAGTAATGATATTAGTTTGTTAGCAACAAGATGCGCTAGTTTACATGAAGTTTATTGTTAAAAACTACATTGTAAATTTGGATGGCATATTAATGTCAATGAAGGCAAAAAAGTAGAATAGTCCTGTTTATAAAGAGAAATGAAAACGTTAGCCAGAAGACTTAAAAAGAAAAAAAACAGATTTTGCTAATAGAGCCTCTTTTCCCTGTGAATAAAATAATATTTTGCAACCAAATTTGAGAGTAAGAAAACACTCAGAATTTCAGCCATGAATCATAACAAAAATAAATAAAAATGCACCTAATTGCTACTCTGGGAGACCATTTAGTTTGCTCAAGAACTGCAGGACCAATTATACCGGAGGACTCCAGTGTACCAAAATCAGACCCGATCCAGCCTCCTGTACGCAGCTTTTAGACTTAAAAAGTCAACAATAGCGGCTCCTGTTTACTGACCTGCCCCACTTTCTGTGCTTCTCTTGTTTGATTTAGGTTAAAGTTTACACACCCTGGTGTGATGTTTGATCTTTTCCCGTGCTTTTTGCCAAACAATTCCTACAGTTCAGGTTTCAAACAAGCGAGCTTGGGTAAAGTTGTCAACAATGACTCCAAAGTCTCCTCTTCAGTGCTTCCACTGTCTGTAATAACTCAAATCTCAGATTTTAGCCTTCCATTATTGTGGATTTTTTCTTAAGCTGTCTTAAGTTTGCCTGACTGTGAAGTCTGTGTCTTAAACTTCCTGATCTGTACCTACCCTCAGGTCAAATCCTGCTCTATATAGTTGCTTGCTGCCCAGATTGTTTTAACTGCTTTGGTTGCTCAGGCCAACAATTCCTACAATAAAACTGACACCGTAAAGGTGGCAACAAATACATAACAGGCAAAGTCAAACACAGGAAGGCAGAGAAAAGCATTGTTTTAAAAGAAACAATCTGTCAGAGAGATTGCTGCGGTACAGCTGACCTCCAAAAAGTATTAATATGACCAGCCGGATGCAAACGGACTTAAAGCGAACGATTTTGCATTGAAGTGTAGCACACGGAACATGTTGCAACGGATAAAGAATCTCCTTTCAAAATAATCTGCAGTACATAAAGCTCTGACGCAGACGTGTTACTGTGTAAAAGCCAAAACGGCGCTAAACTAAACTGCTTTTAATTATTTTTTTATTTTTTTTGCTTTCAATTGCTTTCGATGGAACAAATTTGACCGTCCTCTTGATTCTGACTCCCACGTCACAACTTCTCGTATGATTCACCAAAGTGAAATCACTGACCGCTGTAATGGCAGGCAAGTCTGCTATTAACTACTCCACACGTATTTTATGCCTTGTACTGTAAAGCACTTTGTGACTCCTGTCTCAGAAAGGTGCTGTATAAATCAACTTTACTGACCAACTTACTTACTTACAAAGCATTAAGGCTTATTTAAAAATTTTTACCTTTAATTAAATTGAGCTCTAATTTGACTCTACTCCGGACTTGACTCCACAATGAGAACTTCTCAGATAATTCTCCGGCCATAAATCGCTGTGACGGCTCTCTGCGGCAGGTTGTAACATTCATAACTTGGAATAATTGTTGATTTTCTTATTTAAATCAAAGCTTTTAATTAAAATGAAAGTCTGTGATTAAAATGTTTGCGTTGATATCGTGATGCATGTTATCCCACCACAAAACTCTTACAAATTATGCACTTATGATACTCTCCTGCAATTAGCAACTCCCTATAACATAACAACACGGCATCAGAGGTCGCTGCTGAAGGGATTTAATTAAAATTTGTCCGATGCGCTCAACAATAAACCTAACAAGGCCTTTAACATTACCGTTTGCTCCTGCTCTTCTGTCTGGACATCATTGACGCCTCACGAGGCACGCCATCTTGCACGCAGCGGGGGAGTCTCTCTCTCTCCGGCCGACTAAAAGGACTTCCCAAATGGCCTTTTATGTCAAGCTTTCACAGAGCAAAACTCCGCAGACATTTCATCTGTACAGCCAGAAAGCTCACACCTAGTTCACCTGAATGATAAAGTCTGCTTTCCACCATTTACCTGTCATTTCCCTCTCTCCTGCCTCCATTAGGCTGTCAACGCTCCGATGTGCCGCTTTTCGTCGCAATCAACTCAAATTACAAACGCCGAGCCATTGTTTCACACAAGAACGGGGGACAAATTTGCCGCGCGTTGCTTAGGGAGATTACACTTTAATTAAATAAGACGTTACCACAACTCCACAGTTGAAAAAAAATACTTTTAACAGACTGGAACGCGAGCTGTCCGGCATAATTGATATCATACAGCTGAATTGTGAACTAAAAACAACTGCGGTCATAAATAACCCGGGGGTATGTGATTATGCACCTATTCTATGCTCAAATTACTAATGCCGTCTATGCCGTGTAAACAACACTAATTTCTCCTGCTCCTTTCATTCCTGCAGTGCATTGCTAAGTGCAACATAATGTGATCATCCTACCAGACAGCTGCATTTACACCTACTGCTGCATGTATGTGAGCTAATGTCTTCAGCATGTCTTCAGTCTGGCTAAAACTACACGAGCAAGCCTCTGAGTGTAATAAAACCCACGAGTCGACTCAGGTAGGTCTGGGGGAAAAAAGAGCCGGTGGTCCTCGTACGTCGACGACAGATTCGTCTAATCTCAATTAACCCAATTTCTGGTTTGGCCCTTAAGCTCTTAAGCGCCTAAACGCTCTGAAATCTCAAAGAGGCAGCAACAAGTCAACAATATTTAGAGGAAGACCCCTTCATTGTGGAGGATAGTCTGTATATCCTCCTCTTAGACGCTGGCGGCTCTCCCACGGTGTCCCCCCCCCCACGTCTCCTCTGCCGGATTAAGACGCAGGCCAGTCCATTTCCGGGCAGCACTCTTAAGTGCTTCTCCAAGGCCCGTGCAGTTGTTGTGGAGCAGAGATAAAAGGATTTGTATGAGGGAAGTGCTTAAATGTCGTCCTTCAGCTGCTAAGATGTATTGCTCCACAACACGAAACAAGAACCTGACCTGAGTAACAGGGTTGGAATATTTTTTTTATTTTTTTATTTCGATTCTGTGCACGACTGTCAACTTTTTTTTTTCTTCCTGTAACAGCTGGCAGCAGAAATGAAAACTTTAAACTATTGTTGAATGTGTTTTATTGCTGAAAACTTTTGGTGCTATATTTGACTTACATTCCAAAAAAAATAATTTCCATAAGAACTTTCATTTAGCAGAATTTAAAAAAAGGAAGCAGGTTTCTTGATGAATAAATCTAATAGTAACTTGCAGAGTAATTGGGTTCAGATGGTGCAGTAAGGGCAACTCTGCAGGCAAAACAAAGAAGCAGTCCACAAAGACGCAAACATGTACAAATATTAATAAATGCCGATGTCCTTCTCTCAAGGACATGAATATTAGACCTCCAATTAACCACACAATCTTCTGGAAAAAAATCCTCGGAGCAAAGGTTCAGGGAGTTTTTATGTTTTGGAACTCTACTGAAACAAATGCTATTGTATTTTTTTTTTTTTTTTAAATACAACTAAATTTTATATAAGTTGAAAAGCCAGAGCAAAATTATGTGGACATACTCCAATGAATTAATGAGGGGTTTTATTACTTTGTTTAAATTGCGAGCTGAAAATGATGACCTTGGTCTAACTTAAGTTTTGTGAATACGTAGCGCAAGAAAGTTACTCTGTAGTTAAAAAAGAACATTTCCAATGGCTATTCTAGTTTATTGTGAAGTGAATTCATGTACAATTAAAAGTAAAATACTTATGTATAATCTAAGAAAGGAAAAAAATACATTTAATTTGTGTTAACTTTCCTTCTTAAGATTTCAAAGGATCTTAAAGGCGACCCTACAATAAAACGTTCCCTTGTTGCACGTTTTTGTACCTCCATACTGCTTCAGCACATGGCAGGATTTACCAAAATACTTCCACTAAAGGATAGTTCTGTCCCTACTGTTTGCCGGAAATGTGCAGATGACGGAGATGTAAGTACAGGATGATGTGTCTTGCGTGTTCAGCGTTGCTGTTCGGCATCAACATGATTTGTCATTTAGCACGGGCTAATGCTAACGCTACTGATAGCCTTGGGCGGCCAGACGTCCCCGAGTCTCTGGGTAAAAAGCTCAATTTTGGATGACCTGTCCGTGGCAAAAAGCTGCCCCCTGACATGTCTCTGAGTTAAGCGTTTGATGAATGATTAAAAAAAAATGCTGTGTGCAGAGTGTTTTATTACGGTGGCTGGGTAGACGGCTCGAGGTAGCATGCTGTGCACGACAGCAAGTGTAACGGTGGCTGGTCATGCTGTTGGAGGAGGGCCGAGAGTCGGACAGCCGCCTTTAAAAAACAAGAAATGAAAGAGAAGAGCGCGAGCTTGTCGCCGTCAACGGGGAACTGCCCTGTGATATTATGGTATGTCTGAATGAATTCATTGTGTTTTGACTGGTCTTTGCTGGTTGTGCAGGAGGCTCCACTTCTGCTTCTGGGTCTGGCTCAGGGTCAAAGTATTGTTGTGCATCTGTTCGCAGCCAGTTATACGAGTATAAAGTCACTGAGATGGGGATTAAAAACAATCCAGATGCAATCTCTGTATCTGAGAGTGATTTTGTGCAAGAATTATAATGAACATGTTTTATATAGCGCATAGACCAGTCCTAAATGTTTAAAGAGCAGCATAATACGTCACCTTTAAAGAAAACAATAATCTGCTGTGCTATTATAGAGTTAAGGATTCTCAGAAAACTGACTTTTTTTGCATACATACGCTTAGAAAAAATGCAAACATTTGCAGACATTTCACAGTCTGACCAAAACCCGGGCAAAAGGCCTCCATCGGGAAATCACACTGAGCTGAAATAATCTTTTATCCTTCTGGTGGCGGTCCTGCAATGGTTAAACCAAGTGTACCGTTTACATCTATAAAACTATCAGGATGAAGTGTTAATTTTGATACATATGTCAATATCTCTCAAAATTAGGGTCTTAACGTATATCTACGTTATACAGCTTTTATTGGTAGCATAAAACTCATTCAGCTGTTCCTGTTGCTATTGTAGTTCGACCGTATTGGATCTTTTATATCTGAATGTTTTTCTCACTGTCATCAATATGGTTGCCACTGTTTGTCCTGCAGCTCTCAGGTTCATTGCCAACTGTAAAGCACTCACACATCCCTGTGAGTTATTCCCGCGTGTGGGACGGCCAGCTCTGGCCGCTGGAAGGACCAGTCATTGGCTTGTTTTTATATAACAGGCCATACCTGGACTATATGTAGCCTAAATGAACAGAAAAGTATTCCTCCTTACTCTTTCCATTCACGTGACTTTCTGTTGTTTTTAGGTGCATTTGCCTGTCCTGAAATGGGTAAAAAAAAAAAAAAAAAGCTCTTGTTTTATTCTGCACTGTTTTTTGCAAAGGATATGCTGCAGAATGACTGGAAATTTTAGGTTAATTCTGTCACAAGTACATATTTTCTTGCTTTTTTTTTGTCTTCTAAATATACAGTATTTCATATTCTTCTGATTCTCATGGGTGATGTGTCTTGTAAAATAAAGGCCTAAATAAAAAGAAGATACATTTTGGTTGACCTGGGTCAGACGTCTGCCGCCAGCTGGTGACATCTTTGTTTTGAAAAGAAGAAGTAAAGAAAACGGTTTGAAAGAATAGAAAGTCTTTTTCGACCTTGTAGCAAATGTATCCTAAACTCCTCATCGCCTTGATGACATCACAGTGGGGTGACTTTTGGTGCTCAGTGCTGAGTTGGTGGGAAGACAGACCAAGAGAGTAATGGGGCAGACTAAGAGAACCAACACCAAGGAAGATCCCCTTCCGAATCGAAAGACAAGCCCAATCCATTTATTTCTAAAAAACATTAGTTGCAATGTTTTTATTTGGCGTCAATTTTTATTTGTAACTTCATGTTGACTGTCTGATGTTGCGCCGAGATTCCCTCATAGGCTGAGCTGGTGAAAAGGACCTACAGGGTGGCAGCGCCAAGGACCCGGTCAAATTCATTGAGAGGTGTTACAAGACTTTGGTCAAAAGTGAGGCACAGTTTTCTGCTTCAGAATTTATTAAGCAATCCTCATAATATATTATTGTGATCACAAATAAGATCATTAATATTCCTACCGGTGAATATGTTTCAATATAATCATTCAGTTTCCAGTTTCCGAGAGTAAATCCAACTAATTGCTACAGTGTATGACCCATTGTTTATGACGCATTATCACTCCCTACGAGTGTAGGTTGTGCAGTAGGTTGATGTGAGCTGGCATGTGATTCTAATTCATATCACGCTGTTACAGCAAATAAAAAAAGCAAACATCTGCTAATACGAAGAGCATGCTGGTTCCCTTCCTGCAGCCAGTTTCCTTAGGTTCACAGCAACCATCAGTCCAGCTCGTTTGTGTCCTTTGACAAAAGCCGCCGTCTGCTGAGATGTTCCACAGGACCGCAATGAAAACAGTCATCCACACTTGGACAGGATGCGGGACAACAGTGACAACCAGTGAACTGGGCTTTTGTTTTTAATCACCTACAAGACAAGCCAATGTGTCGTTCCACTGTGGCGGAATGACCTACAAAGTGCTACAAGATCAGGGCCGTCCCTTTCTGTCTTTCAGATACTGTTGAAGCCCCAGCTCCTCAGAGAGCATCTCCTAACGTCACACCCTGTACTTCCACTACCTATCGCCTCTGACAGAACCTGACTGGTGGTCAGCACATGGTTAGATGTAATTTTAATAGCATTTTTAGATCCTCATTTTTTGGGTCACTTTGTATAGAAGCCTCTGAGAAATGCATAAACAAAAACATAAACAAGACAGAAATCGGTCAGGGAGGCTGACGGCTACGGTGACCGAGCTGCAGGGAGGACTGGTCGTGGTCAACGTGTAAAACATCCCTGTTTTCTCCATTTTCCCAGGCCACGGGGAACGGCAGCGAGGCAGAATCCTGCTCTTCCAAATGAAACATCCAGGCCTGACTAAAGTCTCCACAAACATTGCGACAAAATGCGTTAACGCTCAAGCGAAACCGAGCTTTAGGTGTTGGCCCACAGCTACAAAAGGTAAAAGTCATAAAGAGCACACCATGCACACAGAGTAAAACAGAGATGGCAGCAACACGCTCTGAGGTATCTTTACTTCAGATGGTGCTGGTATTTTATAAAGATGGATGGATTTATGAGCAGCCCAACATACCTGTTTGACCAAAAACCCTCAGTTGTCTACTAAAAAGGTGACGATGAGGATTGATTGATTGATTGATTGATTGATTGATTGATTGATTGATTGATTGATTGATTGATTGATTGATTGATTGATTGATTGATTGATTGATAGAAATGTCTGGTAAAAAAAAGGAGGTACGAAATGAAAAAGGGAAAATTGCAAACCAGAAAAACACAATTAGGCAGCGGCCCAATATCCCAATATCAGGCATGCCGAGGTTTAAAAAAAGTTACAGCTGCAAAACAAAAGAGTCGCCCAGCTTTGTCTCAGTCTATGAGAAAAATGCTAAGACCGACGTATCCCTGCCCCACCCTTGCCTGTTTCGACTCATCGGTAGCAAGCGTGGCGTAAGAAAGCTACCACACTTCCCCTTTGGCTTACAATGATGACAGCTTTGGCATTTTTGGTAATATTTACAGTTGCCAGAACCACAACTGAAGAAAAGACCGCCCATCGCTCGTATTAAGGTGAGACTGTTTTAAATCTCCTGCTTGCAAAAACTACCAGCAACATGTCTGGTGGAGCAGCTGAGCGCAGGCTGGCAGACAGCTGAGCTAAGCGCTGCTGTTGGCCAATACGAGCAGCTGATACTTGTGTTACTCTGTTTATTTATGTGTCTGCTTTACACTGTGTGAAAACCGAACGACCAATTGACAATGTTAAGGACATCGCATTAACATACCTGTAATAAGCCATATTTCAGACTATTCTAGTAACACTGGGAAGGATTTCTGTTGCTCTGTTGTAAAAGGAAAAAAAAATCCTAAATATATTTTTTGTTTAAAATCTGTTTAAATGAGGTGAGAAAAATTTTTTAATTCTAGCTAAGGCTAAATTGTAATTATACAAAGTTTTATCTGTAGATTCTGTCATAAATAACCCCGTTAGAAAAAACAAATCCCAATATAGAACCTGTGTTTGGCGGGACAAAACTTTTGACAGTCTTATAATGATATTTATTTGAAGTGAAGCGTTTCGTTTTCTCATACAAAATATTAATAGTGGTATTCTCCCCTTTGAGTTGAGTAAATATTATTTGTTCTTCCAGGCATTAATTTGAGATGATGAAAGAAAAAAAAGAAAAAAGAACTCAACCCCACCGAGCCCGTTGTAAAACACTCAGTGAATCTGCTCTTCTTCCCTCTCACACGTTTCACACTCCGCGCCGCAGAGGCATTGCTAAACGCTTTATCTCGGCGTGTAGCGCTCAGGTGCCTGTTTCTGTTTCTGTTTCGCTCCTCGACCTCAGCGGGTCAGGACTCATCAGGATTCAGCGGGTTCATCGGCCCGTCTCTTGCTTCATTCGACGGTGTTCGGCGTGACGGCTCGGCGGGGAAACGCCTGTGTGTCTAACAGAAGCCGCAGCCTTCCTGTTGACATTTGTTCCCTTGCTCTTTGCTGTCCTCACTGGCTCAGCTGGCTGATAACAGAATGTAAATATAGAAACGCAACGCAGGCTTTTCCCTTACGCTACATGATCTAGAATGGTGATTTGATGAGTCTAATAACGCTGTATTGGATATTACGGAATAAATGATGGCCACAATCAGGTTTATTTTTGTATTTTCTTAACAGACTTAAGGTTCAGCTCAACGCATATATCACATGATCCTTAGATGAGGTATTTTATTTCTAAAAATAAAATAAAAAAAGATCTTTATAATTCATAATTAGTTTTTTTGAAGCAAACAACTTAGACTAACTCTTAAAATGTAATTTCCATTTTTCTCTAATTTGTAATGGCACAGTTCAGTGCTAGAGTCGAACAATATGATAACCTTGAGTAAAACTACCAGCCCAACAGTATAATGGAGCTATTTACACAGACACGTCAAGCAAAAAATGGTTTTATTTACAGGAGAAAAGCAACGATTATTACAACCGCTGCTAAAATAACGTGAATGACATATGGATTAGCGATAATAATGCTATGCGTGACATTTATTGTTATTCAGATTTTTTGATTCATCTTCAGTTCCCAAACCACAGCAGACCAAGAATATTTTCAAAAAGCTAAATTTGTCTTTTGGTAAAAAAAAAGGGGGTAGGATTCTTGTTTCAGCCGATGGGGAGATGACTTTTACAGCTAGAGAAGCTCTGGTCACTTCTGGGGTTATAAAAAAATGACTTTAAACTGCAGGAACAGTGTGGCCCTATGCCTGAGTTGTACTTTAAACTATCTAGTTTTGCCCTGACAGTTGCATGATGCTCTGATGAAACGAAACCATTTTTTCTTGTGATGTAAAGACACCTGGATTTAGCTCCAAATATTTTACTGCAGGCCGGTGCTGTTAATATATAGCCTGGCCAGCAATACTGACTTTGGGTTAATTAAGATACATCCCTTCAAACCATTTAATCAAACACAAGAACGTAATTTGCCGCAAAATGTCCCATTTGAATAATTTCCCTCTGCTCGTTTCAGCAGAAACCCAGTGAGAAGTGAGAAAAATATTAAACTCACACTGCATGCGGGAAAATCATAAACGATAACAACACTTCAGGAATCCACCAGATGTTGCGTCTCCTCGCAGAAAAAAGATAATCCCGTACTGCCCATATGAGTATGTGAAAGTCATAAAAGATTATGGACGCTGGACTTCCAGAGGCACGTGTCTAATGAACATTTCACTTTCATATATTTGCCAAGTCCATTTTAAGACAAGAAACATTATAACAGTGATTATCTTGGGAGAAAAATCCAAATTCAATAAGTTCTTGCTGAACCTGACCATAGAATAACTGAAAAATAATTATTCAAATTTAGGCTACCAGATTTAAAAAAATATATATGTACAATTAACACTTCAACCATCCTTGGGGGGGAAAAAAATACAAAAACTTACTACAGAATATATCTGAATCCAAAAAAAAAAAAAAATAGTTACGAGAGAATATAATTTATATAGAAAACAATTTTAGCATTTGTATATTTTATATTAAGCGTATAAATAATACAAACCATGAATAAATATATAATGGCTGATATTAGTAATAACATATCTTATTTATATGTGTATTTAAAAAATTTCCAGTCATTCTTTCAGTGTTGATAACTCGTAATTCACTCTGTGTTTACATTTAAAGTCAATGAACGGATCGTTTTGTGTGGCTGAGTGGTGCAAACAACAACAGCAGCAGGAAATCTGGCACAAGAAGTGTTTTCGCTCCACGCCTGAGGTCTTCAAAACCAAACTTTCTACCGTCTTCTTTATTTTTTTTCTGACTTTCAAAAACAGCACAACACGAGTTCAGTCTTTGAAAGTCTTCCAATCAGTCAGCAGACGACTTCAAATAAGGGACAACTGTAACTTCTGTGCTCATTCTGCAGATAAATATAGACCCTGACGCCTTTAACCCATTTTCAAATGTGCTGAATCAAAATTGAAATTCCAACAGAGAAAATCTGCACCATTGGACCATCCGTCCTTCTAAATCATGTCGAATCTTTGCGCACGAGTCTTGCGTGAAGCGGAAAAAACTGTGCAGGCCCATTCACGAGTGCGCTAACGGTGGAATCGCCTTCCACACGGCAGCTTCAAAGCAACGCCCGCCCTGCATGTTTTAGACGCTTTTCCTGCTCCGACTCATCTGACGTTCGTTGATGAGTAATTTACAGACTTCTGCTGAGCTCGGTGACGAGCCGCTGAGGTATTTCCCGCCTCTGAATCGAGCCCGTTGGAGAGGAGGAGACGTGTAAAACGTGCAGGACGGATGCCCCCCGGGGGGAACCCGGCTGGCCGGCGCTGTCCTGCCGCAGAAAACACACACACACACATACACACACACACATGCACGAAGTGATGATTCGAATGGACGTGCAGGTCCATGTGCTGTCCCGTCCTGTGTACGTCAAAATGCTTCCCCCCACCCCAACTTCACCAAGCACGCAGTCAGCAAAGCCAGTGACCGAACCACAGCCCACAGGGACACAGCTCCTAACGCACAGCCAGCCGCCTGCTGCCTCCCAGACCCGCCGCTCGTCTCACACACCTCAGCGCTCGCAGTCACTGACAGGTGGGCACCAGGTGATGCTGCCGCGGCGCAGTGTGGACCCGCTGCCGGTTGCTCCTCATGGCTGCTTCGGCTGCTTTGAGTCGAGCCGTGCGCCCGGCTCCTCAGGTCTCATCCTTTAATCTGCCAGCCATGAGGTATTACGGCGGAGCTGGAGGGCTGAGCCCACGGGGGCGCGTCCCAGTGGGGGTCAACTTACAGCAGACACACCAATCAACAAGCCCTCAAACTGTTTCGCCCGCCTGCTCTGCTGTACTCTGCCCTGCACTGTGTCGTCTCTCATCGTCCCTCTCTCTCTCTCTGCCCGCCTCGCTTCTTCCTCCTGCTCCCCCTGGAGTCAGCCAGCCTTACTTTTTCTCCTTCTCTCACTCTCACACACACTCACACACACACTCACACACACACACTGCCTCTCCTCTGATTTCTCCCCTCCCCCTGCCTGCAGGGAAGCTCCTCTTACAGAGAGTGAAAATGTGCTCTGTAACCAGCTGGAGGTGAGTGGATATTCATCCTCTGAGAATCAGAAGCATAATTTAAAAAAAAAAAAAAAAAAAAAAAAAGGGGGTGGGGGGGAGACACACCTCTGTAAGTTGTCACGGCGCGAAGCCCTGACGGTCCTAACAGCAGCATGTAGCTTTGTTCTAAAGAAAGAATGTCTTGCAATCCAGTTTCACTTTCACTCTGGATAATTTTGGAAAATATGTTTGTTTTCTCTTTGCTTTTTAACTGCGTGCCGACTGCAATCAGTTCCTACGGTTTACACAGGCCAGTGTAAATGTAAGATTAAAAGGTATCTACACAAAAGATGTGTACAAAAGTCTCTATTCAAAGGTCACAAGTACCAAAAAAAAAATTTCGATTGTCGCATAGGCAGGAATGACGTTCAGAAAACGTTGTCTGAACGTTAGGTTCCCACAGACAATAAAAAACGTGTTTGCTCCTCTCCTCATCCAAAGAGATCGTATTAATTTCCTGTCCTGCATAATTTTACACTGCATGATGAACATTAGTTTAACAAAAAATAAATTCAACGAAACTATTTCATTTATGAACAACACAACAGATTGATTTTTTATTTATTAGTTTTTTTGCACCTATTTGTGTTTGTTTTAGAAGGGATGGAAAAAGATGGAAAGCCCACGTTTTACACGTTTTGCTTTTGCATTTTCCACATAAGTTTGTGGTGGGTTTGTGCCCTAAAAAAATTTTTTTTCACTTACTAGATAATATACATGGACCTTATAAAACCATATACTGTAGCAGAAAGACTTTCGGTATTTAGCTGTCTACTAGGTTATTGCAAGAGAACGCAAAACATTTTGCGAGGGAACATAAAATAAAATAAAAAAGTAAAGTTTAGACTTTTACTTTTTCGTTATGATAGCAAGTTTTGCGCAGCTGGACACATTTTTTTTCCTTCCTTTGGAAAACGTCCTGTTCTTTTCTTGAGTTGGTTGGTTCTGCTACCTTGTGAGTCCTGAGACTTTGTGATTTCCCACTTGAGACCAGAGCAGCAACTGCTTATGTGGGCAAAAGCTTTTCCCCAAAGAACCAAACCTACATTTGTTGCTCTGATTCTGCTGCTTTCATGAACCACAATCCACAAAGATTAAAACCTTCAACTTTAATTGGCACACGGGTCTGTATCATCCATGGACGCGGCTTTATTGCATAATTTTCCCCTTTATGCAATAAATTGCATAATTGCTATTGAAAATTAGAAGTCTGAATTCCTTTGAGTAAATTTTTGTATTCATATTGTTTTATTACACGAATATTTGCTTTCATAAATTTGATTAACTGATGACTTATTTCAGTTAAATGTGTTTTCAGATGACTACCTAAAGGCTGCTTGGCTGAACCTCAATACGGAGACAGAATCCCAGGAAGAAAACGCAGTGAGTTTTTGTATGGTAGCAATTGGCAGTTCTAGAAAAAAAAATTTAAACATTTTATTGCTGGATTTCCACCATTAAACCTAAGCGAAATGTTAAAATTTTTTAGCTGTAAAGAAAGGTTTTTAGTAAACACAAGCTCATTCACCTTGTAACCTATAGTTTTGTAAAGATTTATTTCAGGGCTCTGGTGGTCAGGACCCGCCTGTCTGCATGTTTTAGATCTCTCTGCTGCGTCACACCTGAATCGAACGATTGCACGACATCTTCAGCAGTCGTCAATGGCTGCCGAGGCCTGTTAATCACACATTTAATTTAATTCAGGCGTGTGGTGGGCAGGAAACACCTAAAAATGTGCAGGACAGCGGGTCCTATGGAGACCAGGGCGAGGACCACTGGCATACTTTCTCTTTGTCCACCTGGGATTAAACGCTATCCAGGGTTATTTTAGATTGCTGAGCTTTTTTATTTTTTTGCAGATTATAATTTACCAGGGGCTCAAGATATCTCGTCTCAACTAGAAACTCTTGTCAGGTGTATTTCAATTAAAATTGCGGGTCTACATCAATTATTCAGCCCCTGAATAATTTTGTGAGAGGAAAAGATGAATTTCTGTTGTCAGATAAATTTATAGCATATTAGCCCATAAAATCTCTATCAGTCTCGCTTATTTGGTTTTTGAGACTGTATGGAACATGCTTAATAATGTAGTTGGTCGTTTTTTGACAACACTAGTTCCTCAGTTATGATAACCATGAACACAAGTTTAGAATGCACAATTTAAAAATGTGTTTCTATTTTTTGGGGGCTCTACGAAAAAACCAGGGTTCCGATTCTGTATCGACTTGGAGCTCCGGGCTGTCGTCTCAGGTTGATTATTGAAGCATTCAACGGGACTGAGTGGACTTTGACACCTACATACACTTATATAGGTTTAAAAGTCCACTCGGTGCGCTTTAGATGTAGGCGAACAGGCCCGGTTCAAATCAGGTGGCATGCAATCCAATTCAGTCGAGGTAATTCCAGTAATCTCAGACCAGTACAGGACATTTCACTTAAGTTACATGCAGTCTGATTCAAATATTTAATAACCAGATAAACTAATAACGAGCGGCTTTGCGACAAATAAATACTCGCACCAGAGTCCCAGCAATTCTATTAAATTTAGACTCAGATAATTAGTATTAATACACAGACATCCCCCACACACAAGGGAATAAATATATTTTATTGTAGCTGCACCATTTCATAGCAAATATATAAAAAAATAAAACTCAAACATTTTTACTGGGTAAAAATAAATCATGATTTTTTTTTAACAAAATCACCTTTATAAAATAAATGTAATATGGCCATTTGTAATTGAGGATCAGTTTAAGGATGAATTTTTCTTCCCAAATTGATATTTATTTATTTTTATTTGAATTGCTTCTTTCTGGGGTAATAAATGTAACTGAAATATATTGTTATTCTTACTTAACTTTATATAAATTGACCAGAGTGCTGATAAACTATTATTATGTTATGTATGTTGGAGCATCTCCATACATCTACAGGTGTATTGGGTAATATTAAATATATAGTAATGTTTAATATTCAAATAGTATACTATGTATCTACATAATGTCAAGAATTATTATTCTCATTTATTTAACACACAAAAAGGCAAGGTGCTGACGATGTAGGAAGGAGGAGTTGAGATAATATAAGTTTACACTTCTACCCGCTGCTTTGACCAGGCAAAAAATATTTTTTTAGTATGTCTGTGTGTTTTGGTTGATTGGACAGTTCAATAAATTTATCTAATCTTTAATCCGTGACTTGCTGTCTTAAAAACACATTTTGTCTTAGCCATCCTTCAAAATTGGAAAGACAAGAAAACATCCCAAAGGCGAAGGTGTGTTGATTTGAATTTCAGGAAAAGGCGAGAGGAGAAAAAAGTTGCTTACCTACACTTGCCGATATCTATTTGGGATGCAACAGCATGCGTGTTTGTACTGATATTTTCTAAGATGGGCCTGTCTGTGTAACCTGACGGATAAAATGCACATATAGATGGTTTATGTGCAGAACACTGGCTGCTTTTTTTTGCAACATCGCAATTTCTGTGTCAACTACGGCAACAACAGAGAAAGATCGATGGATCTGCCATGTTGAATTTGTCATACATGCTTTTTTAATGCATGTTGCACCTTTAAATACAGTTGGTTTGATTAAATATTTGCTTTATTCATTCCTAAGTACACCTGGAAGCTGAAAGTTTCTGCTTGTGAACTTGATTGCTCATTGTGTTCTTTTTAAACTTTTGATAAAATAAATTTTAACATGGTTAGTTTTTAACTAAGTCAGGAAGGTATCAAGTTCATACCGTAGAATGATTTCTGGGCACAGTTATACTCCAGAGCAATAAGGAAATAAGAAATATGTTAATACCAGTGCAACAATGACAAAGAAAAGCTGAATGAGAAGTTAAACAATTGTTAAACAATCGCTAAAGTTTTCTGTTCAAGAGCTGCAGCTATTTTTATTTCATTTATGTTTTGCAATATTATACTTTTGTAATAAAAGGCATTTTATGACAGAGTGGTAATCACTGCGCAAAACACTGTATTTGAGCAGCATATTAACTTCACACTGATATCGAGCAAAAGCTTTAAATATAATTGGAGTTATAGGAAAGCACATTTTTAAAAACGATAATTGCCTTTTTTTTTTTAAGGAGGAACATGCCTGAGAATAAAAAGGGTACCAGCTAGAAAAAAAGGAGTACAGACGAGCAGTCCTTTTACACAAGTAAGTGGAAGTCCAGTGAAGTAAATTAAGTCCGATAAGACATCCAGAGATTAAGGGGGAGGTGGGATTACGCATACAGGGAGGATTTATGCAGGTAGGGTGGTGGGGAATAACAGGTTTAAGTCCTGAAGTGCAGCAACACGCAGTTCTGCTTCTGCTCATCTGCGTGCCGCCGTTTCCACCAGCCTTACGAATACGTGGACAGCTAACAGTGTCCACTGCATTAATTACGTTATAGTGCAGCTCTTTAGAAGACCCTAGATCTTCTTGTGTCATGTGGCTGAAGTGCCGTTCTCCCTGTCGGGTTGTAATCCCGCAGCTCCAAATCCGGACCTGTCAAACGAGGCAGCGCCGCTGCATGAGGAGCTGCTGGTGTGTGCCTGTGATGGTTACTGTGAGGATGCCTCCTTGTTGTCTTCAATTATCTCACACAAAGCTCTCAGTGCTGATCGATAAGAAAGAAATGCTTCACTAAATATCTGGAGTTGGCATCAATATCTCATCCTAAGACATGATATAAAGTAGCGCGTAAATGTCAGGCGGAAGGGAAACGACACGTGGGTTTCAGTTTTTAACAAATCTGAAAAGTGTGGCAAGCTTTCTGGAGCAACCTCATTAGTAGAAAGCGCCGGCAACCGCATGGCGGCATTGCTGAGGGGAGGAGGAGCAAGTCAGGGAGAGAGACTGTTGCCAACTCAGCGAGATTTAGCGAGTTTTCAGACCCCGCTAGTGCTTTTTTTTTTTTTTAAAGAAATGCGACGACAGATGAAGCAACTTTTCTCTGTGTTGTTGGAGACTTCGGCGACAACACGTAAAAAGCGTCTGCAGTTTAAAAAATGCACAGTAACATATGCGTATCATCACTATGCCCAGTCTATACAGTTAATCTGCAAAACAAAGTTGATATTGGGGTTAGTTATACTTTAAACTCATCATTCTGCATCACTTTTTCTCTATTTGGACATTTCTGGATTGTTTTAATGTGTTGTGGTAAAACACCTAGTGGCAGGATACTGTTACTACACAGTTAAAAAAAATCATTTGCTACAGGAGTCACAGTTTTAGCCACTTTATACAATTTAAAAGGATATTTGCCTCTACTTTATGACACGATATGCCTTTTTTGGTTCTTGAGGGCCAAATAAAGTGCCTTGACGGGCCGGATTCGGCCCGCGGGCCATGACTTTGACACGTGGCTGCGAAAGACTTGAGATCTAGGGCAGAGCTTCATCTTCCAGCAGGAGAACAGCCCTAAGTTCCTTTTGGTTAATGTTTTTAATTAAAACAGAAACCACAACGGCATTATGTTTTCTATGACAGCAGTTTCAGAGTGAAAGATTCAAAAACATCCCTATCTCCTTTATTCAAGGTCGGTGCCTTTTCAAGCAGGAAGCGTGTGCACGCATGCACATGTTGATTTCCAAAGAGCATACTGCCTACCTGTGGCGTGGCATGGAAATCGCATCGCTTTTGTAGTTTCTACGAGCGAGTTTTGCACGGAGGTCACGATTAAAATCTCCACATGTATGTGTGTTGGCAGAAAAGAAAAAGCAATCCCGTTTTTAATGCATTGTTATGTGGACGGGGCCTAAATAAGCAGCCAGAGCTACCATAGAACAGTCTACATCTCAGCTTGATGTTGCAAGCAGAACAAAAGCTCTAGGAAACCTACAGCGTTATTTTGCTGAAGGACAAACAGAAGTTAAAAATAACCCCCTCTCTCAATGCGAACGTTGCAAAGTACCACCTGAGTAGCAATCAAAACATTAATCACACTGAGAGAAGGGGGGTTTCTGATTTATGAGAAAGAACCTTCAAGGGATCAGCCCACTATTTTCACAAATATTTGTAGCCCCGCTCGATCTTAAGGCACTCCTTCCTCTCGTCCGCGCAGAAACAACAAAACAAATCTGCAAGCATTTAAAATCCGGCTGCTTTTATCTTTCCTGGCAGAACACACATGAGGCTGGTGCGCCTCGTTCACAAACACACTATTAGGAGCGAGGGCAGCTCTGAAAAACCAGGAGGTCCGTCCTGAAAGGAGAACTGAGACCGGAGCACAACAGAAACACTGAATGTGTTGAGATCAATGTATTTTGTGCTCATCCTGACTCTTAACGTGTACAGTTGAAACCACCTTAATTCCTCTCTGATATTAAATCAAACTGAGTCTTTCCTGTTTTAACCCGGTTAGGATTTCCAAAATTAAATTTGTTCGCTAAATGACAAAATGATTGTAGAAAAATGTTTAAAAAAAAGCAACAAAGACAGCAAGTCTTTGTAAGACTCAGACAGATTAAATCACAACATTTTAATTAAGTAAAGGAACAACTGTGGATGTATTTTCAGCTAAAACCTCAACCGTACAGATCTGTTGTGCGACACGACAGAAAATCAAAAGATATATATATACACAGTCATATTCAACAAATTTTAATATTGTTGAAAAGTTTATTCATCTCAGTAACTCAGTTTACTAAATGACACACTTTGTATTGCTTAATTAAACACAGGCTGGTGCATTCTTGAAATATTTTCTGTAAATTATGGTCATATACGACTTACAGACTAAGGAAGCATGAAATTTAAGATTAGAATAGTACATCACACAAATAAAAAAAGAGGTTTTGCAGTGGATCTGAAAGACCACTCGGGAATGAAGAGGCCACTACTCCAAAACCAAAGATGAAAAGCCAAATCATAGTTTGGCAATTTACTCAGGAACAAAGACTAGGGCCATCCGAAATAAAATAAAAAATAAACAAATCTTGCGATGGTGATATTGTGAAATATTTCAATTGCAATATCATTTGCACTAAATCCACATTTTCCTCACTCTATTCATTCAGTTCTATCATAATAAAGCTTCCAACACACTGTGTGACATCTTCAGCACCATTATCAAGTGACTCTATCCAACAAAGTGAATATCTTATGGACTCCAGTCCTGATGCATAAAATCAAATAAGCCAAAAATACTGCATTCCAAACAGTTCAATATCAATATGCCACATACTGATTCTGCAACGACAATATGTTTAAAGAAAAAGGGGGAAAGCGTACGAGTGATCTATGGAGGTGGCAGCATCATGTAGTGCAGCAGGGGGGATTGGTGCACGTCACAAAATAGATGGCATCATCAGGACATTGTGTGGAAAGAAACGTCGGAAGACACCAGCCATGAAGTTAAAGATTAAGAACAAACTGGACTTTCAAATTATGCTTTGGATGGATTTTCAAAGCTCCAAGCCTATCCCTCCAAATGAATTAGTAACAAAATGGCTTAAGGACAACAAAGTGAATGTTTTAGAGTGGTGATCACAAAGCACTGATCCTGATCCAATAGAAAACCTGCAAGCAGAGGTGAGGAGGTGTGTGTTCGAGCAAGGCGGCCTACAAATCTGACCCGGTTACACCGGTTCTGTTGGGAGGAATGGAACAAAACTCCTGCAAACATTTGTGAGAAGCTGGTGGAAAAACACCCCAAATGTTTGTCCCAAACATGCAGTTTAACAAAAACTATGGAACTGCAGATACATTTCTGAATGAAAAAAGTTAAATAAAAATCTCTCTCGTTTTTTTTCTGAATTAAGCGAGCCAAAATCATTTTAGCAATCCTAACTAACCTAAAACAGGAAACGTTTGAATTAAGATCGGACAGTGAAAAAGTGGCAAATTTCTGTACAGTGTGTGTAAATGCTACCTGATTACAACTGTTCAGAAAAAAACAATCCAAAAAGTCAGAGTGAAAATATAAGCAAGCTGGAACTGGTGGGGTTTGCCTTTCTGAGTGCTGATATTTAATAAAAAAAAAAATAATAATAATATATATATATATATATATATATATATATATATATATATATATATATATATATATATATATATATATATATATAAAAGCCCATCTGTGTTTGTGAGTTTGAGTGAGAACATGCGAGATCACATCTTTTTTAACGTGCCGTAAACGTTCAACAAATAAATGAACAAATGCCTGAGGTGGGCGTACATCCATCACAAGGGTGCAACAATTACAGCTGAAAAAAAAAAAAAAAGAAACTGTGGAAAAACAATCCTGGGTCCGGGTAATTTAGACTCCTTTGTTTTCCTAAAGTGCAGCACATCTGATGCATGATCTTCAGCGACTCCACATCTCCACCGCTGCCTATCTGACATCAAACCCGCCTTTGAAGCTTGTCATTCTGCATCTCTGTAATTTATCGCCCCGCGACGTCAAACTAGCGGAAACCAAGACGCGTGGAGTCGGTCCCCACACCACTTGAAACAAAATCATCTCAGAAACGGACTGCCTTCTTCCCCACTTAGGTAAGACACCAGTGGCACGCACATCCACGCAGGAATCCACTGTACTGTTGAGGAATCCGAATAGTGGTAACCACAAGTCTACTAAGAATAACCTTCCTGTCTCAGTTACACTATCTGATAGGGCGGCTCACATTCAGCTTATATAGTACATAACATAAAGTTGTACGCTGGTTACACCCCCTCATGCAGGTCCTGCTACCACCCCCCCCCCTCCCCGTGCGTGTGCAGGAGTAACGGTGACGTTGAGAGCTAGAGGGAGGAAGTGAGAGACGATAATACCGTCTATCTAGGTGGTATGCTGACACAACACATGCACATGTGAGGAGGAGGAGGAGCAGGAAAGGGAGCACTGCAGAAGAAAGGCAGCCAGTTTGCAGCCAAAATTATTAGTAAGGATAAAAATTATTAAAAATATTTAAAGGGACACCAAATTAGAGGTAATGAGCAAAAAAAAAGAGGCCATTTTAGCAACGTTTTCCTTGAAGCAGTGACCTCATTAACTTCCCCAACCTTCCCCCCTCTGTAAGAAAGCATGCGTGGCTGCTCCGCCATCAAATATTTACTAACCTGGCGAGCTGAGAATGCCCACTGTTTTTTTTTACCTTGTCTTAAGGCTCAAGGTTTTACCTTGAAGGCAGAGCCACGGACACGGTCTTCAGTTTGAAACGGTGAAAACGTCAGCGCGCGCTCGACTTAACCAGGAACGAATGGGCGACCCATCAGGTGGCGCCGTAACGGCGTTTAAACGCAGCAGAGCAAGAAAGAGGAGCGGGATGGTTGGCAGCAGCGCGGGAGTTTGAAAGTTTTTCATTCAGTAGCGTTTCCATCAACGTTTTTTAATGCGCATTTTGTAGTTTCGCATTTGGACAGGTTGATGGAAATGGCAAAATTCAAATTAACTCACAAATAAAAGTTTTTACGCTCACTTGAGGTGTTTTTTTTTTTGGCTTTATCATAAAGCAGTAAATGTGCTAAAGAGGGGATGAAAACACATTTGTCGAATCAAGTTTACCTTACATGACTGATCAGCTGTTTCTGCCGCCGGCGTCTTCCCGGATTTTCCCATAATGCTTGAAAACAGGGCTGGCTGCAACAACAGGTACGTGTGGACTGACGGAGACTCGAGCATTTCTTAGTCTCATTCGTGAAAAAAAATTTAAAATCAGCCCGTTCATTAAAGCCTCGCTCCATTACTGATCTGTGGTCGGTGCTAGTTAGCAACCTCTACTTCCTGTTTATTACAGCGTAACATACACGTATGATGTCATTTCGCTTTGCATCTCCTGGTTAATTTGCTACAAACCAGTAAATAGAAACAAGGCTGATGGGCATTTTGTTTTTGTGATATTTTAAAAGTTTGTTCAAAATTCGCATGAGAATTGGATGGAAACATAGCTATTGACAGTGTCTGTGTGTGATTTTTGTAAAAGGGCAATTTAAAAGAATGTGTCTCTAGTTTTGCGGTAACAAAGAAAAAAAGTCACAATTCGAAAGTCAGTTAGCATTTAGCATCAACCGTTTTATGCACGTGTCAAACTTAAGGCCCGCGGGCCAAATCCGGCACGTCGAGGCAGTTTATCTGGCCCTCAAGAGCCAAAAAAGGCATATCTTGTCATATATTAGAGGCATATATCCTTTTAAATTGTATAAAGTGGCTAAAACTGTGCTTACCGTAGCGAATGTTTATTTTTTTAACTATGTAGTAACAACATCCTGCCACTAGGTGTCAGTTTTCCCACAATACATTAAAACAACCCAGAAATGTCCTAAAAGAGAAAAAGTGATGCAGAATGACGAGAGTTTAAAGTGTAACTCACCCAAATAACAACTTTTATGCAGATAAACTATATTAACTGGGCCTAAAGGTGCTACTTTTATGTTACTGTGCATTTCTTTTTATATTTCTAAGCGCACTGAAATGAAATTATGAAATCTAAATTATCATCTATACACGTGCAACCGGCCCTTTTAATGACTTCATAATGCCAAAGTGGCCCGATATAGAAATGAGTTGGACACCCCTGGTTTAAACTATTTTAGGTCAGATACCAGAGACTTTCTTTCTCCAGTAGTTTTTCTCCAGGCCTTTTCTCTGCAGTGAAGAATATTCCTTCCCCCTCCCTCACCTGGTGCTGCGAGCTGTCAGTCCGTCGTGCGTTATGTCCGAAACACAGAAGACAAACGTTATCGTTTACATGAGCATGGCGTAAGTTGCAGGATTTTTGCAGACGTCTGCCCCCTATGGGGACAAGTTGAAATGACACCAGTGTAGTGCCCGTGCATGGGAGAAGAAGAAAAGCATCTGCCGCTGCGATTGCACAGGTCTTTTGTTTAGAGGCGTGATGTCTTCTGAGGTAAGAAAGCCGTAAATATTGAAGTTAGCCCGTGTTCTCTCGCTAATGCATCGATTACAGGTGAACGACTACAGCCACACGCACGCCCAGAGGATTCGGCCCGAATCACTCTCTCATGAACCGACTAATCCAGCCTATCGAGTCAACTGCGGTAAATAGAGGTTAACTCATTTTACACGTCGGGCAAATGTAAGGGCATGTATGGGAAAGAAAATAAATATTTGACTTCAAAACCTGCTCTCTGTGCACCTTTTAAAGATTCCCAGTATCAAAATCTGACACTTGAAACCGGTCCACAGAACAGCTTAAATTACTTCAGGTTTTAGATTTTAGTGCAAATACCATAAAACTCTGTTATTCTCATTGAAAATGATCGTGTAGTCAGAATTTCCCATGAGCCCATACCTATATTTCTTTGACTGCAGTAATGAGAAATAGTGCAATGAAAAAGAAAGAAAACTATTAAGTAAGTTGGTTTTAATGCTAATACGCCACCGATTGGTGGTGTTTTTGTTAAAGGTTATTTAAACGAATCAGACACAGGCAGATGCCAGCTCAGGGCTGACTTCTCCTGCATATCACCACTACAGCTGAGACCTGTTCTCATGTCATAAGCCATTATTGCACGTCCATCATCCCAGGAATAATCTCCCACTCTTCCAGCAAACAGATTCCGTTGTGAAAAAGTAAGAGGACCCCCAAAGTCACCCTTTCACCCTCCGACTTCCTATTCTTGTGCTTCTCTCTCGCCTCGTCCTCCTCGCTGTCCCCCCCCCCCCCCCCCCTCTCATACAGAGGCACGCTCTGTCCTTCTCTCCCAAACTGACTGACTAGGCCACTTGGCAGGAAGACAGATGGAGGCGTCCTCCTCTCCAGCACCTGCCTGGCCCACATTACCCGGCTCATCTCTGGCCTCAGCAAATCAAGAGCCGGGATCAGGCACAGCTGCGTAAAACAACGGGCTTCACGCCGTATCGCAGCAGCTAAATACAAAACAGCGGTTTTGCTGAGACTACGGGAGAGCCCGCGAGCGCTGGGCGGCGGGGGGGGGACCGGACCGGCACTGAAACACGCAGGAATGTTGCAAATACAGTGGCCCTGGACGGCGTTACAGACTAAACATGTGACGAAGCGCAGCAACAGCAGAGGGAAAAACGGCGAAAACGAAAGATATTAACAATGAAACGAACCCGGGGATGAGCAAACTTTACTGCAAGTATTCCCTGGTTTTGCTACGCGTCTGGTCGACGCCTCGATAGTTCTTTAATTTGTCTCTTATTATCGTTTTTTTGCGTGTTTTATTTTAGATCTAAAATATTGTACTAATCAGTTTTTGAAATACAACAGCGCAACACAAAACATCTCATAAACCACAAGAGAAAAAAAAGATTACTTCACACTAATACATAAAAAAAACATAAATATGTAATGATACACAACCACATAAACAGTGTGGACAAATAAAATTAATTTTCTTCAGTTCTTGAAAATATTCCATATCGCTAAAGTAAACACACTGCAAAAACGGATCTAAAAATAAGTCAAATGTTCTTAAAGTTAGTGTATTTATCCTTGATTTGAGCAGGTAAATAATATTATCTGCCAATGGAATTAGTATTTTGACCCCTAAAATAAGATATTTAGACATCCTGCACTTGAAATAAGGTGATGAAGATGAATTGTTCCTATTTTAAGTGCAAACATCTTATTCCATTGGCAAATCATCTTATTTACCTGCTCAAATCAAGGACAAATACATTAATTTTAAAGAATATTTTACTTGTTTCTAGGTCCGTTTTTGCAGTGCACGCCTATGCAGAAACATAAAAGTTGCTGTTGTGTTGATAAATTTACAAAATAAACTTTTTATTATGTTTAGAATAATTTTATTTTGTTCATATATACAGTATTTTTTATTTTCACATAATATTTTTCACTTATTTAACCTTTTTTTTTGGCTGTGTGTGAGTGTGTTTTCTTTTTTATTTGCCTGTTTGTCTTAATTGCTCTTATTTTTGTTTTGTTTTTTATTTCTAACCTGTTAATTAGAAATTCACCAATTAAGCCGCCCCAGATCGCAAACGACCAGTTCTTCAAAACGATTTCTGGTCAATAAATGCGTCACTCAACAGCATGCGCTAAGATCCACTTTTTTGAGTTTAATTTAAAAAAAAAAAACTCTGATCAGGGTTACATATAGATATACATCTGCGTATAAATGGGGGCTAGCTTGTTACTCCTTCGTTGTCAGCTGGATTCACAATTACTAGCTCTAGGCAAAGAAAGAAAAAAAAACACAGCAGCACATTTTCTCTTTTACGTGTCTTAGTCTTTAGAAAACTAAATACTGAAATCTGTATCGACCAGAAAGATCCTGATGATCGGAAACCTTGCAAACACCCAAACTACAGAAAAAGTCTCCTAATCTGGGAGCTGAGCGGCGTGTGAAAATTAAAAGCGTTTTCCTCAACAACAACAAAATAAAAAAAGAAAAGGAGAGCCACATCTGGAGAACAAAGAGCTTCTGATCGAGCGCGGACTTTAAAAATCCAGCTTTCTGTTCGCGGTGCAGGAGAAAGATGCAGTACTGGTGGAAAACGTTCCTCTAATGCACAACGTGCCGAGTGTAGAGCGGCTGCTTAGTTTTTATATATGTCTGACTAGCTGAAAGCCGAAGGTTAGACGCATTTAAGCTGGCAGGAGGTCAGTCAAGGATGGAGAGGGGCCTGATATGGGACTGCACATGATTTACAAAATCCATCTGAAAGCAGGGTCTAAAAAAACTCCCGCACACTCCGCTGAGGCAGGACACTGAGCCTGAGCCGGGGGAGAAGAAATGCTGCCCTCTACCAGCGGCGCACATTTCTCCCCCCATGCAGGAGCAGGAACACACAATGTAACCCACAACTGGGGGGGCGGGTGGGGGTGGGGGGCACGCTCATGAGTTGGTCTTGTCCTCTGAAGTCCTTTTCTCCGTCTTCCTCTTCCGTCAGAGACAGGCGAGGCACAATGGTCGGCCTGTGCTGAAAGCCGGTCGTGTGTGTAGCGGTTCTGTTCGGGCCGCCGGCAGCTTCCGTCACATACATATGGAAGAGGATGGAAATGAACAAGGAGGGGGTCGCAGAAGGGCTGCGGGTGGGATCCAGAACCACAGGCACCTTTCCCAGCTCGTGTGCTCGCTGTCGTGTAAAATCAGCACCCCTGACCGCCGCGCCGCCCCTTAAACCCCGGGCCATCCGGGAGCCGCCGCACGACCGACCGGAAGCAGAGCTCTCGATGCTTAACTAATCACGACGAGCTCTGATCCAGCTTGGGTTCTGGTTTCCTAAAAATGCAGCCTTCCATCCTTCAAAACCTTTTTTTTCTATAATTCAGCGAGCCTCTCGAAATCGGTTCCCATGGCAAAGCGGCGGACCTATCTTGAAACATTCGGGGGTGAATGCACACACACACACGAAGGAGCTCATTGGCTGCAGCTTTTGCTCACACATCAGGATGCTGTAAATGTCAGAAGACTGCTGCCTTCGCTGTCCTTCAGCATTTTCATGCTTTGCAGAAATCAAAAAAAAACAAACCCTGATATCAAGAGGATCTACTCCAGCTACGGTACATGGAGGGATTGTACAAAGAAATTGTCGTGGGGTTACCCTTTAACATCACATCCAGATGTTCCCGAGACAGAGATTTCTGAACGATGCGGAAGAACTAGGATGTTTCTGGACTGGCTCCTTGTTTTAAGGCATTGGCTGGTGACCGGTATCAAGGTGGGCTAAAAAGTTTAAAAGATTTTATGTCACACCCTTCAAGAGGTTTAGAACTTCTGTCTGAATGGAGTATAAATGCTGCTTCGTGCTGCCAGTCTGCTGGCAGAAGGAAGGCTACTACATTTTTAAGCTGCCTTTAGCGCCCAATGCAAGCTACGAGCGGTTAGCACAGCTAGCACTACTAATTTAGCAGCCCGTGTGTTTATTTAGGGGGAGCGTACTTTCACTGGGATTTCTGAACGCCTCCCAAGATTTCTAAATACAACATTTCTATAACAGACAGGGGTGGAAAGCTCAAATTTACTATCATAGGTTCAGCCTTCCTGTTATCTGTTTAAAGCTGTACTCTCTCTCTCTCTCTCTGCCTGAATGGTCTTTCAACGTGTACCGTTTCCTATTGAACGGCTTCCTACAGCTATGCTCATTTCTAAACACCTTACTGAAAATAGCTCATATTTAGGTCTTCTTTACTCAGTAACAACCTTCACAATGAGGAGGGTTGTTGTTGTTGTTGGAAGCGCCCAGATGTGACGCTCATTTTTATTTATTTTTTTGAGTTTTCTGACATGCCGTTCAACGGTTTAACATCCGCGGACGTTAAATCTGCTGATTCCAGCCACAGAGCCCATTATTCTGTGCATCTCTGATCGAAATAGATGTCGTTTTCTCCCGCTACGCACGGGATTCGGTAGCGTAATGCTACCGCTCACCCATTTCAACGTGAGGAAAACATTTTCCCCTTGCTGACAGGGAAACTTCGCCTCTTTCCAAAAAAGAAACAAGGACGATTGTTGCTGGGAAACTAAACATCCATCCTGCTGAGATACTGCTGTTGAGTTAGGAAGCAGAAGCCCTGACTAATCAACCAGCTGAAATCTGCTTTTTAGGTGTTTAGATCAAAATGTTGTAGGTAATGTTACTTTTCTCAATAGAGTCACGTTATACTATGTTAGCACAAGTTTGAAAAGTTGTAGCCTTTGTCTATAAGATAAAAGCAATCAGATCGTATTTTATTTTATGCATTTACCATAAGAGTCTCATGCCGGCCAAAGCTTACCTGCAATGTGAACCGATTGGTGTTAAAACAATCTTCTGGTCCAGAAAATGTATTTAAAATCAACAACCTAATATGTATATCCTCACAAAATAATACACATAAAACCCACCCAAACACCCCATTGTGCTCTACAATAACTCAATACCAGTTTCTTTTCTTTGTAATATCATAAATCCCACAATGTGGACTGAAATCTGTACTGCTGAACTCTTTCTAAACACACAGGAAACATTCTCCTTCATTCCCATTCAAAGCCCTAGAAACCCTTTCTGTGTATGCCATTTTTTTTTCTTCTTCTAAGGATGAATGCTCGATTTGAATAGTGTAGGTGGCATCTTTCCCTCAGCGAGTGTTGTGGTATTGTGTGATCGGTTTGGCACGTGGACTTGATTTCTCACTTGCCAGGAAACTGTTCTGCGAGAGCTTGTTGGAAGAGGAGCTGCCTGTATCTTCCTGAGCTGCGTGCTGATGCTCAATTAGAAGTTCTTTTTTTTTCTTTTTTTTTTGCTGTTGTGTTTTTTACTGAGCATGTTGGAAAGTTTGACTTACATGCATGGACGTGTCTGGATTCTGCACAATTTACAAAAT
Organism: Fundulus heteroclitus; assembly: GCF_011125445.2. Taxonomy (NCBI): domain Eukaryota; kingdom Metazoa; phylum Chordata; class Actinopteri; order Cyprinodontiformes; family Fundulidae; genus Fundulus; species Fundulus heteroclitus. Next base: position 29,710,513 of record NC_046367.1, on the reverse strand, counting down.
GCACCAATTTTTTTTTTTTTTTTATGATCCTTGACAGCTATGTCTGACTTGTGTCTCGTGGCGGCTCCACCTTTCCCAGAGCGCTTTGTTGCTGATCAGCTAAAAGATGCAGCATTACTATACAATTACCGTTCAGCACTTTGAACTCTTGTTACAGTTACAGTAGAGGCCCACTTGGGTCCTTTTACTTCTGCTAGGAACAAAATGCAGACACTGCAAAAAAGAGAACTAAAAGTGAGAAAAATTTTCTTGAAATGAGTGTATTTTTTTCCTTGATTTGAGCAGCTAAAAAGGACAATTTGCCAATGGAATAAGAGCTTTGCACTTAAAATAAGAACATTTCATCTCCATCATCTTATTTCAAGTGCATGATATCTAATTTATCTTATTTTAGGGGTGAAAAATACTCATTCCACTGGCAAATAGTCTTATTTAGCTGCTCAAATTAAGGGAAATATACTACTTTTAAGAAAATTTTACTTACTTTTAGTTCCCTTTTTGCAGTGGGGTTCTTGAATCCTGAAAGATATTCCACACAGAATATAAACTCAGTACCAGTGTGGAGGTCTGAATAGCTCAGAAAAAAAGAAATAGAAACAAAAGCCAAACCACGATGAACAAACCAATCTCGAAACATCTGTTCGTTATTGTGAAGATTTTGCATTATTTAGCAATTGTTTTTTTTTTTATCTGTTTATTGTCTTGATCTGACATTTTAGAAAATATTTAGCAACTATTCTGGGGCTTTTGTGTCTTCTTGCAGAGCTGCACAATATATTGCATCAAAAAAAAAATCTAAATGCATGATTCCAATCACTTACGGCTTCTTGGGGTGCGATATTCGGTAGGCTGTAATATTTCAAGGGAGATGCATTAATGCTTAGCATGAGAATAATTCTTCTAACCCAGTTGGATGGATGTTTACGCGCCTTGATGCAAAAACCTGATACTCCAAATGCTTAAGCTTACAGAAAATGCTGAAGAAATCCTGATGATGGGAAACAAGGAGAGTGAGAAAAAATGTTGGCTATTCAAAATCAATATTGTCATTTCAGCTGTATCCCAACTATCTTATTTCTTTATATCGTGCAGCACAAGTTATGGGTTCCAATTTCAGCAATCTGGAAGTATTTCTGGTCGCTAAAATCATGGACAGTGATGATGTTGGGCGTAGCCATAGGAAGAAAAAGGAAAGGACTGAAGTATAACCGAATACAAAAGGTATACAGGTAAAAACCCACAGCCTCCACTGGTTGCATTACGCTACAAGAAGTTGTGTTTCTGAGTAGGAAAAATAATCTGTTTAAGATAAAACTATTTAGATATTGTTTATTTCAAGTTTTGCTTTGTTTGTGATGCTTAACTACTTGGGGGGCCAACAGTCTACTGAGCCTTAGTGCTACAAAATTAGTTTTGGGTTCTCTTCGGCTGTATTTGTTTTCTAGATTAAGCCACTGAAGGCGCTAGCACTACCGTTACACTTTAACGTTTCTCTCACAGTGAAAGTATTGCAGGAACAGTGCATCTGTGTTGCTCCTTGTGTCTCTGCTCTTCCTTCTCCGACAGCACCTCGATCATGACAGACGGCCGTTCACACTGATCCTGGTTCTGCTGGAGGTTTCTTCCTGTTAAAAGGGGAGTTTTCCTCTCCACTGTCGCAATATGCATGCACGGCATTCTGCACAGTCAGCAACACAACGCAAGTGACTCCACTGTGACTGCACGCTCTTTCAGGAGGAATGAATGCTGCTGGTCAGTAACACAACCCGATCTGCTAAGTTTTCTTAGATAGAGAACGTTTTAACCCATTTCCCTCGATTTAATCCCTCGATCAAACCGCCTTTGTACAGTTCCTCGAGATGACGTGTTGTGAATCGGCGCTATACAAATCCACTTAATTGAACTGACTTTGGCTTTAAAGTTGCAACAAGCTTTAACACACTGACTGAGGATTTGATAATGTGAGCTTGCTCTGTTCTATCTTGTGTTTTCCAATCCTCTCATCACACTAAACTGCAGAAAATATGTCCGCGTGGTCCTTATACACGTGCTAAATCGTGTCCCCGTTAGCCCGGCTAATGCTAAAACTAAAATCCGTTAATGCTTAAACGGTAGCCACCATTAGTCTTGCTGTGCTACAACGCAGCTTGTTTAGTTCAAGATGCAGAATAGCATGCTGCCAGCGTGCACACACATTCATATTTTTACTAGTGCTGAAAAGGTAACATGTGGGATTTAAAGGGGATGCTAATAAAGACAGCTTTGTGTTCTGCATGGGTTGTTTGAAGACACACCACTTGTTATTCTTTTTTAGTTTTAATACTAACTCAATCCGAATTCACCAAAGCAAAGAATGGTTGTTAAACGTACATAAACACACTGAACTTTAATATCACAGCATAATCTCATGGGTTACCGGTTTCTGTTTTATCATCTGTTTGTTTTTTTACTTAGTTTTTTAGTTGAATCTTACAAGCTTAGTTTGAGAGTTTTTTTGACTGAAGTATTTTACCTGGAAGTTGAATTATCTGGTAATATTTTTCTTGCATTTGGAGAGAAGTTGTTGCTGTTTATTATGTGTGCAGGGTGTGCTGTTTGAGAAAGCCAGTGCACAAATTCACTCAATTTCTTGTTTTAAAATATCCCACCTAACCGGTACGGCATTCATAAGACAATAAGAGACGGCGACTGAGAGCTTTTTGGCTATTATTTCCTGATCAGGTAGTGTCTTGACTCGGTAATTTTGATGAAAATTACTAAATGTGCTGCACAACATGGTTTGGAAACCAAAGTGGCACGCATCACTCTCCTACTGCTCAATCAGTGTATGAAAATTGAAACAACAACAACTGGGAACTGTATTATTATCTCTTGTCTACTGCACTGGGCAGAAAATACTGGATTTCTGAATCCTGAATAAAATTCATAACAAAATAATTTAAAATCTTTTGTGGCTGTTGTTTTTTTTTCTTTTTTTTCTTGGTCATTTCTTCCTATTTTCCATCAGGAAATGTCAATCAGATGGATTCTGGTCGATCCCATTAGACTGTGTGAGCAATCTGTGATGCCAGTAAGCCAAATACCGTCATATAATTTGAGGAGAAATCTGCCCCATCCTGGGATCTCGCTTCATTTCTGATTAAAAGGTAAGGAACGAGAAACCTTCAAAGACCTAAAATCCCAACTCAAGCGGGTCCGTATGACCGGCTTTGGGTCAACCCGGAAAACATCCCTCAGTCACCAGCCTCCGTCCGTCTCAAACCCCGATCACCTCCTCTAGATTTTTTCACCTGTTCAAAAACCATCAGGGGTCTTAAGTTGTACCAGCGAAGCAGTTTTATTTGGTGATGATATGGCACAAGGACGGGGGTGGGGGCGGGCTGCCTGTGCGAGAAATGCCACCTGCTGCACGCCTCAGCTGGCCACTCTCTCCAAACGCCACACCCTCAATCAGCTCACGAGGAGGACCAGCTTCACCGAAGGCCAAGAAGTGTTCAGCTTTATAACCAAAATGAAGCAGCCGTCATTTCTACATGACTCCTCTGTGCTTATGCTGCACACGGACACAAACCGAGCCACAGGGGGAGAGGGGGGGGGGGGGGGGGGGGGGGGATTCGCTGAGGAAAAAGGAGAGACCGAGAAGACGCGGCTTCCTCAAATTGCATTTTGCACCCAAATAATATAACGTGGGCACGGACTCATAATCCTGATTTATGTCTCATTAAATCGCGTCCAACAAATGTAATGATTCCAGCGATTCATCAAACGCAGATTAGCAGCTATACCGCAACCATCTGCTCACGCCAGCGTCAAAGCGAGAAGAGAGCGGCCCCACGTTTCTTTTTTTTTTTTTTACTACCTGTTCTGCAAAACTGTGTCGCTGAGCGTGTCACAGATTTCCAGGGAATTAAAAAAAGAAAAATCAAAAATAAACAGGTTCATATTTGAGGAAGGACCGACATGAGATTATGACATACAGGAAAAAGACAATGATTTCTAAATTGTATCGCATGATCAAACTGCGTTTATTGAAAACAGAACAGTAAAAGTTGCTTTAAAAGCTCAGAAAACCGACTTTTTACATACGTTGGCGTACACGGGTAAACACACATTCACCTGGCATGACTATGACACTGCTAAGATATGCTTTTAAACGTTAAGCGCTAAATTCACTGGCATTTTTGTGTTGCTTCTATCAATTTTTGCTTCTTTCTATCCTACGCCCAGCGCTTTAGGACCCAAAGGATCGTCGTGCTTGTAACCAGATATTTAATTCACTGAATGAAAAGCTACATGACCTTTTGTTTTGTTTTTTTTTGTTTTTTTCTCACAGGCTAAAATTAAATGAAACCTTTGGAGCAGTTAGGATTACCAAATTTAGTATTTCTATTTGCTGAATGCCAGGATAATAATCCAGATGCCAAAGTTTGCAGACATTGGTTAGCTTACACTTTACCCAGATGCTAAATTAACTTGCACACGCCTTACCCAGAATGCTGCTGGACTATAATACATAGTGCATATTGTATTATTATGGTGTTTTCTTTAGAGCTAACTTTAGATTAGACAGTTTGCTTTGCTTTCCTTGTATTCTTTTTTCTTTTCCCACTACTAATAATTGTGTATGTGTTTGCCACTGTCTCGCCCAAATTTCCCCCTTGGAGGGACATTAAAGGAATCTTATCTTATTTCTTTAGTATTAAGTAGAATTTGTTATATAGATTGTTGTTATAGATCTGGGCCCATTCCTCCTGACAGAACTGGGATAACTGAGTCAGGTTTCTAGTAGGCTGCCTTGCTCGCATACACACTTTATTAGCTCTGCCCGTAAATGGGATTAAGATCAGGCTTTGCGTTGGCCGCTCCAAAAACACAGAGCTTGTTGTCCTTTGGCCACTCTGTAACTAACTTAGCGGTAAGAAGAACCGTTTGTGTTAACTTACCGGCTTCTGTCTAGAGATGGCGCATCGAAATTTCAAAAATGATGTCCCTTCCTCACGATGCCATCTATTTTGTGGTGAAGTGCACGAGTCCCACCTACAGCATGATACTGCCACCCCCGTACTTCACAGCCTGGAGAATCTTTTAGGCCTGGCAAGCATAGGTTTTTTTCCCAGCTAAATATTAAAAAAAAGGTCAATATGTCAAAACTCACCCCAAGAAAAAAAAAAGAAATAAGGTCTTTGTCGCTCAGTGCATTTGCAAATTGTTGTCTGGCCTTTTATGTTCCTTCTGGAGTAATAATAATCTTCATTCCTGAGTAGTCTGGTGGCACACGTCGGTGCGGGGCTCGTTTCACTGTGGATAATGACGCCATCTTACCAGCTTCAGCCGGCATCTTTACGCTGCCTCTTGGTTTTTGTTCTGGGGTTGACTCACATGTTTTAAAACAGGTTCATCTCTGATTCACCCAACGGTCTCTTTTCCTGAGCTGGACCATCAGGAGGAACCACACTACACAGCTCTCTTCCTGACAACTTGGCTACAGTCGTTTTTTTTTTTTCATTTTTTTTTTCATGTTATAACACAAGTAGGAAGCTGTGTGTTTGTGGTCCTGTGTGGTCAGAACAAAACCATACCATCATCTAATGGGCTTTTTTTTTTTTTTTAATACTATTGATTATCCCAACTGTCCTAAAACCCAGAAAAGACCAATTTAGTCAGAGAATGAGAAAATAACGCTCATGTGTGTTTTTACACAGATATCTGGTTTCAACTATAGATTTAAAAAGACCTTGCCCTTCTTTCAGTAAGCTGGCCAGCAGTGTGCAGCAACGGGTGGGGGAGGAGCCTAGCTGCTTTACTCCACGCACCAATCAGGCGCAGAAGAAACCGGACACTCCGCAGTTTCTTTTAAATCTCATTAAAGGCACATTAAACGGCAGCAGCGGCGAGACAGAACATTTTTATTTATTTTTTTTATTTTTTTTGCTTAAACCATGCTGCACCTTGGTAGAAGTAATAGACCCGCGGGTAGCCAGGATTAAGCGTTATCTTTTCTTCTCTACTAACAGAAGCTGACCTCAGTAAGCCAATAAGAATAAATCACCAGGGACAAATTCTCTCGCAGGCAGTTTGAAGGAAAATGGCTTTAGTAGCTCTTCTCCAGGAGGCTTTATGGCTCTCATCTCTAATCAATGAAGGTTTTATTTAGTGTGCATGACAGGCTGCATCCACATTAACATGACCGTCCAGAGATTAAACCAGAGGAACCACGGCTCCTACGGCTGTCGGGTATCATGCGAGTTCCCCTCAGGTGGAAACTTTCCGTTCTGGTTTGCTGTATACTTCTATAGCTTAGTCACAGGCTAAGTCATCGTCTCGGAGGGATCCTCCTCATTCCTGACACGCCTTCCACACCTTCCTCACTACCGGCTATTTACTTAAATCCGGCTTGTAATGAGCGCAATGCCACAGTAACGTATTAGTCATGCAACAGGTTGTAAAGCGAGAGGGAATGAAAGAAAAGAGAAAAAAAAAAAAAAAGAAACCTTCCTAAGAAGTGGATCTCTACAGATGCTGCAGCGGGACACGTGTAAGGGTTGGATAAAAAAAAAAAAATATTAGAGCGCTCCAAACTCTCAGGGAGCTTAGACAACGATCTCGCAGGTCTGAAAGGCGCTCCACGAATTTACAATTCTCTCACATCTGATCCTCGCTGCTCCCCCAAGCTATATGTGCTCTGTTTGCACTGGAAAGACGGTTTTCGCTTCAGGAGAGAGAATAAAAAAATAAATAATAATAATCCGCCCCCTGCAAAATGTAAATAATTGCCACACAAATGTTTCGCATCTGAAACAGGTTGGTTTTGAACATAAAACTCAAACTAAATGCCTTGAGCTCATCCGTGGCTATGTTGATTTTATTCCGGCACCGACGAAGAGCCACCTGGACTTCAACGTCAAAGCGTGTCGAATCGAAGGGCTCCTCGCGGCTGACGTCTCCCGAAACGTCTTCGAGCATCACACGTCCTCCTCCTTCAGCCAGGTGAGCGGCGGACGTGACCGCGGATGCCAAAACCGGCGCCCCAAAGCGGGAGAACCCGCCCCGCCTCCTTCCACCGGGGATCAACTGGGGAGTATTAATGGATTCAAAGTGGATCAACTGATGGCTATCGTGTTTCGCTGTTTGGACGCAGCGTGCACTCTTTGACAGGTCAAACACACACACACACACACACACATGTGAAAGAGGGGCCAGCGCCGTGGTGCAATGCAGATGTTTACACCCAGAAAAGTAAAGGAGGTAATTTCATATTCGAAGGAGAAGCACATAAAAGCGGCCGCTTATTCTCATTCCGCCTCAACTCGAGGGTCAGCACTCAGCCTGAAGTTTCTCGCTTGCTCTATTTTAGCTATTAAGGGGTTTGGATCAGACAGGTAAAGGCAAACATTTCAGCTCAGAGAGGCCAGCTGCTACCATTATGATCATTCGACAAGAGCGTCTTGCTGGATATTGACAGGTGACTATTGATCAAGCTCACAGCTGGAGCCTTTTTATCCACCTATTTGACAATCAATCAAGCCGCATATCTTTAAGGTCACACCGGGATCAATATATGGTAAATTTAAATAAGAAACAGCCACAAACTCTGATTGGCTCCTTAAACAAGCTACAGTAAAGTAATCATAACAAAAATACTAAAGAAAATAAAAAGGATTTGTTAATATCATGGAACTCAAACTTTTTTCTTATAAAAAAACGCATTTAATCAATAATTTCTAAATTCTTTACTATTAATAAAAACATCACACTAATATGATATATTTCTCCCATCGTAATAAGTTCTGTGGTGACATTTGTTTACACAAATGGGGTATGTTAAACCTAGAGTTTTATACCAGTGTGACAATGATACAAATAATACTGTATATGTTTTAATTGTGCTTTTTATATGCAGTGACAGACAGATCTATTGATTATTAGAGTTTTACACAGCTACAACAACGTGGAAGTGATCAACATTGTAAAATAATGTAAACTGTAAGGTTTTAAGAATATTCCAAACAATCCGGATCAAGTTATTATATATTTTCAATTAAATATAGACTTTGCTAAGGAGTTAAAAAGGCTTCTTGGGTTCATAGTAATTACTGGTCCCTCTGAAATGATTCAAAACACCAAAGCATAAAACCACACAAGCAGGAGCTACGATTTATTGATAACTACGACGTGAAAAACCGTCTGATCTAACACCTCAAAGCCACATTTTAAAAAAGGCCCAGCTCTTCACGTGATCAGCAAATTAAATGTTACCGCAAACACATCGTCTAAACCAGTCTGGTTCGTGTGTGTGCTGTTTTTTTTTTTATTCTTCCCCCTTCTTCAATAGAAGACCTAATTTGTTTAGTTATGAAAACACACCCATGAGCAATTGGTAGACATTACGCAACAAAACCAGACAAACTAGCAGTAAAAACAGCAAACAGCAGCTGAAAGTACAACAGGTATGAATGAAATTAAAAAAAAAACTCAACAGACAGGATTTAAAGATGGCTCATCCCCCCAGGTCCGTTTAACGATACAGTTACAACACGTAAAGTGAGTTTAAGGTCAAACTATTTCTAATAGTTACCTAATTACGTGATTTACAAAAAATGCATAAATAAAGGCAATATTCTAAATAGGTTTTTAATGCAATTCTAAACAATTTAACATTAAATGGTTTAAATACCCCTATTGAATTCTCATCTGCAATGTGTAAATATATATTCCAGTCTCTAAATAATAAAATAAAAGTACATATATAGAATGTATTGCATTGTTTAGCTTTACATCATGAATAAAGCAACAATAATAACTTACAAGTGGCAATTAAGTACTGAAGTGAAAATGTCTTTTAGATAGGAGTGGTTTGAAGGTGTAAAAGACATTTTGTTTACGATACAAACATAGGAAACTGTTGATTTATTGGGTTTATAAGATGAATTACACTGTTGTTTTACAATAAGGATCAGATTAGTCTGATTTGTATTTATTGTTTATTTCAGTATAACTGGACATGAAGAGGACCTGTTTCTTATTTTCTTGTAAAAAGAAAAGGTGACCTTGAGGTGGAAAAAAAATGCAATTTCATGAAATTAAATTGAATTAACAAAAATCTACACCTGTAGCATATTGCTTAAAAATTAAGGGTACACTTACAACGCATTTTGAATGTATCTAGGCGACACAGTAGGTTTTTATCATACTCCTGGCATATGCAAAATACTAGTAAACCCTGCTTTTACACACCATTTAGTAAAGTTCTTCTTCAGTGCATAAACATATTTTAAATACATGTTTAGCTGTGCTATTCTTTTATATAAGTCCAGCTCAAATGTTCCAAAAGAGCACCCTTAAAGTTAACTTCAAAAATACCAATAATTATTCTGGCTTCCTCTGTAAATACAAACTGAGATATAGTTCTCTATTGTTTAAGTCAGGCTGAATGTAATTTCACACTGTAAGTAAACCAATCTGTAAATATATTGTTGTAGTATCCTAATCTCCAGCTGGCTTTTACACACAAAAGTACTTTAGGTTGTGCTTTTATAAAATGTACATTAACGGTAATTAAATTTTCCCAAATTACACACTTTGAGCAAACATATTTTACATTTTCTGGTGATTAAATCTAAATAAAAAAAACTATACCTGAAGATTTTACAAAACAATCACGTTTTTTCTTCTTCACTGAAGTATCTCTGTCATTAAAAGTAACGCCACAAAATTCAGGCGACATTTTTAGGATTTTTCGCGTTTAATATTTTTTTTCACGTGGCAAATCAATACATTTAATGGAATAAAAAGCCGTGAACGTCTCAGCTCGACCAGTTTGGGCTCTGCGCTTTTTTCAAAGGAACACCTGTACATATCGCCCACTGCCCCCCGCTCATGGACCCTGCAAGACATGGCGAACATTTTTCGCTTTAAGGCCCCCTTTTTTTCCCCCTTCTGACGGGAAAACGCGCTCTGTAGGTCCAGCAGCTGCACATGCACCCTGCCGACTGGACACATGCGCCCGGTCACATGCGCCTTATGGACGCGTTGCTGCCTGGCCGCCTATAGCCGACCAGGGCAGCAAGCAGCAGCTACAGCAGAGCGCAGGGCCACCATCATGGCAGCCATTATAGGAGAGCTCCTCCAGCATTTCCACGGCCTACGTGCACATTAACTCAGGGGAGTGGCGCAGGCTTTGACACCATGTTTGCGCCCTCGCAGATCGAGGCGTAAAGCGGCGAAACTGCACCCTTTCCCTCGACTGTTGTGTGTTTTAGACGTAAAAAAAAAAAAAAAAGCTCTATGGCGGGGATGAAGGACAAGAAAAATGGCTCTAACACAGGAAAAGTGTGGCTTTGCACTTAAAAAAAGGGGGAGGACTCACATGAAGTGGGGGGTCACGTGTTCTTGCACAAGGGGGTTGAATATTTACCTTTTTTGTCACGCAATGTACTTTTTCCCCTTATAGATAAAGAATTATATAAGCATATAAGAATGTGGCTGCGTGGTGTTCGCGAAGAGGCGTTACGCACGTGGAAACGGTGTTTTCTAAATATTTCTCTTTTAACTTTACGGTTTTATACGCTTTTTTGTGAAGCGCTTGGGCGCAAACAAATCCATAGATTATCCAAAGGAAAAAAAGGGCGATTGACTGCAACCCATTGAGCGACAGAGTCCCAACACATAATGAAACTTAACCTCACGGCCTGCAAGAAATGCGCAATCAAGTGGATATGCGCAAAATAAAAACACACACACGCAAATAAACCCAATTAGGACCCGAACGTGCCATGTTTTACACACGCGTGTGTGTGTGTGTGCGTGTAGGATGTGGGCCTCGCTTGCAGATCGCGCAACATGGCAGCAGCCACGGTGGTGTTCTGCGGATGTTGGGACTGAATTGTTCCTTTTTTTTTTTTTTTTTTTTTTTGGTCGCTTTTCTTTCTTTTGTTTGTTTGGCCACACGCACAATTAGGAGCTTCCATCGCCAAGCAACAACAACAGCAGCAAGCAGCCGCGGCGGCAGCAACTACAATAACAACAGGCTGACAGAAATCTCACGAGAAGAAGAAAAAAAAAAAAAAAAACAGGGAAACGTGTCTTACTATATTTCACAGCGGAAGCCTACAGGTCACACACACATAGACACACACACAGTGAGAGAGATGGGAGGGGATGGGGGGGGGGGCAACAACACAATATAGGTGTGTGGGTGTGAGCGCCTACCTTAGCTTTTTGGGAACAGAGTAGTCTACCTCTATCAGCTTTCCGTGCAATTCAACTTTACCTGCAGGGGCGAGAATGGACAGTGTAAGTCATGTGTTTGCAACAATGCACGCCAACACTTTCATGAAGTGGGTGCTTCCCCATTCATATTTTTTTTTTATCTAAGAAATACTCTGCGCGCACCGTGGCGCACCTTTTATTATTATTATTTTTTTTGCGTAAATCCAACCACTTTGGAGGGACGGAGGGGGGGCATTTTGTGCGCCAAACCGACGCCTGATGAGCTTATATAGTAGTAGTGTATGAGTGGAGGTGGTGGGGAGGTGAGGGGAATGGGCAGCCATGCTTTCCACTCCCACAAGCAGTGCAGTGAAGGGGGGGAGATATACGTTCCTCGCGTAAAGAATCCAACACCAAACAGATGTTATGTAGGTGCTTCCTTGTTGGTTTGTTTTTAACGTTGGTTACTATCACGCACGGATAGGGGTGAGTTGGCCTGGCGCAGCACGGAATTAGCGTCTCACCTCGTCCTCCTCCTCCACCTCCCCCTCCTCCCCCCCATTCTCTCTCTCCATCTCCTCCTCCAACACTCAGCTACCTGTTTATGAGCCCTTTTCCTCCGGACCCCCGTGACCCACCTCCAAGACACCTCGTAAAAACATAGCCGGACACCGAGGGAACACGGATCCGGCAAGTTTTCCGCGCTGGAGCCGCGCGGCGCTCCTCAATAAAATCAGGACGAAAAATAAGTGAAAAATAATTATGCCTACCCGAACCCAGTCAGTCAGTCAGAGACCATCCCATATACATTCCAGCGGCTGATCGCGAAAGAAAAGAGGAGAAAAAAAAGAAAAAGTAGCGCCATGCACTATCGGAATCTCCTTAGAAAAACACAAAGAAGCATTAAAAGGCGACTCTGCGCGTGGAAATGTGCGTTAAGACCGCGCGTGTTTTCCTCTTTAAAAAAAAAAAACAACAACATATCTTCCGAGTGTGTCCTGCGTGGGATCGATCATGTATCCAATATCTCCAACTCCAATCACAAACACCGTCCAGTGCAAAAACACAGCTCAACAACAATAATAATCATATTTGTTTTTAAAATAAAAAAAGCACATTTTACTTTGCCCCACTGGAGTGTGATCCCCCCTCTGTCAGCAGCGAGCAGCATCACTCAGCGCAAATATCAGAAATCCACACACTTACCAGAGAGAGTCTCTATAGCCTTTATGGCCGAGTTCTGATCGGGGAAGTCCACAAAAGCATAGCCGGTCTTCAGCAGAACCTGCTCGGCCGCGGGTAGGTTCCTCTCCCCGAAGAGCTGCTCCAAGTCCTCGACTGTAACCGAAGGACTTAAATTCCCAACATATAGTTTGTTCATGATCTGAAGAGCTGAACAAGGGAGGGGGGGTTAAAAAATCTCCAAAGGCTTGTAAGATCTCAAGTGTGAGGCGATATTGAGTAGAACCCCCCTCACACAAAAATTTAAATAAAAGAAAAAAATGAAAGAAAGAAGAAAAAAAAAAGAGAGCGAGATCACCCCTCCTGGTTATTAGTGGGAGCTTAATGAGCGACCCCCCTGTAGCCTTCCAACCAACTCCGGCCCTGGTCAAACTCTTTCAACCGGGACTGGGGGGGTGGAGAGGTGAGGCTAAAAAAAAAAAAAAAAAAAAAAAAAAAAAAAAGTGTCGTTACGACGCTATTACTCCGTAGCCAACAAGCGCCGCCTCTAAATAAAATCGCCCTTAAAAATCACTAGAAAAAATGTTTGGAGGTGCATGTGCCGCTCGTCCGGCGCGCAGAGGGGCATGGTGATCACTGGGCTGCGTTCAGCAAAAGGGTTGGGCTAAAAGCAGGCAGGGGCGGGGGGGGGGGGGGGGGGGGTGATTTCATCAAATCATAATAAGGGGCTCAGGGCTGCATGGGAGAAAGGGGCTTGGCTTGGGTAGGAGTTGGGAGGGGCAGGGGCGTCTCCAGAAAGTTTTCTAAGGGGGGCCAATAATAATGTTGAGGCTGTGCAGCAAAAAACAGAGTAGTAACCAGGCATGGACTTGAAGGGCACTTTTAAAAAAATATGTTAATACTATTCTAGATTGCTACTATAGGAGTAATAGTCTGCAAGTGAACATTTTGAGACGCTATATATATATATATATATATATATATATATATATATATACTGCTCAGAAAAATAAGGGGAGCACTGGGTACTACGTTGTGTTGTTTAAGTGTTCCCTTGATATTTGACTATATATATATATATATATATATATATATATATATATATATATATATATATACTGCTCAGAAAAATAAGGGGAGCACTGGGTATTACGTTGTGTTGTTTAAGTGTTCCCTTGATATTTTGACTATATATATATATATATATATATATATATATATATATATGTATATATATATATATATATAATTTTTTTTTTTTTTTAGTGAACACCAGCTGATCTGATATTATGTTTACAGCCGAACCAAGATTTAGAGTCTGGGATTTTATCATTTCTTCTGAATGAATGTGATCCTGATCTATCCTTTGAGGGGCACAACGACGGACAAACAAGAAAGTGCGCTAATATCAATACGTGTATAGCTGCCGCACATCCTCAGAGCGTTTCCCTTTTTTTTTCCCTCTTACGTTCTAAAACCAGACTATAATTGGTAATTATCAGCACTGAGCCAGGCACCAGCCCCAATACACATATTGAATTTTTTGTTCTTCTTCTTCTTTCCATCTTTTCTAATTTAATTTTTTTTCTGTGCAACTTCAACTAGTCCTGTTTTGAGGCACAGATGTATGAATGCACTCACCTCTATATAAAGCATATAGGGCAGGGCCGGATTATCCATAAGGGCCAGTGGGCCAGTGCCCAGGGGCACCACATGACACATGCTTTAAAAATATATTTTTCATAAATTCTTATATTATTTACTTGAAATTGTTGAAAGACCATGCATTATTCGTTTTGTGAACACCGATGTCACAATAATAATAAATGATAAATAAATCAAGATTTTTTGGGATTTCAACATTTTAAAATGAGATATTTGAATATTGCTCACTGCTCATATGCCTGCATGTAGTTGTGTAAGTTAGTAAATAGTAAATTACATTACAGAAATCCCCTTGATTATGTCTGATGTTTTTGACCGGAGGACAGCACGGGTAAAGGGGGGGGTGGCATTGAGGTATAGTGCCCAGGGGCACCACATTGTCTTAATACGGGCCTGATATAGGGCCATGGGGCCTTGGGGACCCCTGTCAGACCCCCCCCCCCCCCCCCCCCCCCGGGTGCCCGGTGCCACAGGGGAAAGAGGAACTAACTAGGTGCTGCTGTGTGGAAAATCCAAGTTTGTTGTCATTGCACTTGTCGACTTAAAAACAGTAGAATACCACAGATCCTTTTCCTCAGTTGAGGCTTTTAATTATTTATGAGCGAGCCGGAGCGCTGGATTCCTGGGATTATTTCACTACAGTCAGCACCTGCCTGTGGAATTTGATTTGATTTCTGTAGCATTCGCAACAAAAATCACGAGCAGCGCCGGCCGGTCCCCTGCAACACAAATTACGCAAATGGGCAAAAAAGAAATAAAGGAAGTCAGAGCCTCGTTTCCCCCGGTTGCACACTCTGTCCTCGTAGAAACAATTATTTGTTGCCAAATTACCAGCTTTCTAACCCCTCCCCTTTTCGGGTGGGGGCGGGGGGGGGGGGGTAAACTAGAGGGTAGAGAAAAGCCCAAATGCTGATAAGAGCCGAAGGGGATTCCTGAAGGAGCCACTCTGAAGCTGAACACATGAATCCTTTCATTTGCCGTGGCGGTTGTATAAGTGTTTGTAAATGGGTGTGTTTGGGAGGGAAGCGTGTTTTAAAGGCGGACTGCAAACAAAAGCGCTGCGAGCCTGTGGCAGCTGTGCTCATGCATGGATGTGTAGTTTAGTTACCCAAGGGGGAGGGGCCTTTAACTTTACTCTTTTTTTTTTTTTTTTTTTTTTTTTTTTTTTTTTTTTTGAAGCGTTTCTTACATGTGACTTATTTTCCCCTGGGCTTTTGGAGCATTACTGCCACCCCACTGTAGTGCAGAGAGTGCCAGCAAGCAGGAGTGACCGGCTCCTTCTCTCCAGCCTTGTTTACGTCAGTGTGTGAACAGAGGAATGTCCAAACTGTGGCCTATTTACAAAAAAAAACAAAAAAACAGCTCCTTTAGTTACTTTCCTGATGGCATGCACACACGCTCGGTTATTGTGGGGCCTTCTCTGCTGCCAGCCAACAGATCAGCAGCTGAACACCCCCCCCCAGAGCAAAGCCAAAGGGGAATCATAGAAATTAAAAACCCTCTGCTTTTTAAGCCGTTCTTGGGCTAATTTGGGTCACTGTGCCTTTTACAGGTCGCGCAGATTCTTTCCACCCCGAGTGGAAACGCGTGTGACATTTGGAGGAACGTGGAAGACACGCATACATGTGGACTCGCGGTGGAACATGGAAATTAATTTCCAAGGTGTGGTCAAGCTGTGCAGCGGGTGGTTTCTGTCTCCTTCTCGCTGCAGCAATGCCCCCGTTAACATTACGCACTTTCAGAACACTTTGAATATTGTGGCGGCGCGGCAGCTTTTCTCAGCAAGTTCTAAATGTCTTATTTTATTATTATTTTTAAATTAGCTTTCACGGCATTATTAATGTTTGTTTTACTTTACCCCCAGTTTCACTTTAAAGGGAGTAAAAAATAAATAAATCTGCAAATAAATATAATCTGTGAAGGCCCTAAAAGAGCTACTCGGACTTAAAGGAAATAACACTTTCTCAAAAAGTGTTATCTCTTACATCCTCCTGGTGTGTCAGTTTAAATATGGCGACTGCCCACTTTTTTTTTTTTTCTTTTTTGGTGAAATAAAACCATCAAGCTGCAACCTTTTCAAGCAGCTTTATCTTCAGAATTTGAGTGATTTACTGTGAATTAGAGCCAATTTACCTAATTGGCTGCAGAAACATCGATTCAATCTTGGATTTAAGGTTGAAAGCCAAAATAAATAGCCTTTTTTATTATTTACCTCATCTTGGTGGTGAGTGTGACCCATGGTGCCACCTTCCTGAGGAACCTTAGAGGCTGGCAGTGACCAGCAGGGGTAGTTGTTGAACTACAGTCCCCTGTAGTTTGAGGAAGCTCGCTCCTCACCGTGAAACGAGCAGCAGAGTTGAAATTTGGCTAAAAGGGATTTCCTGGCTGCAAAGGTGAGCTACCTGCGAGCTGAAGTGAAAAACCACTGAGCAAACGCATCATGTCTCACACCAAGTTTTTTTTTTAAACCAGTTTCAGTAGGTTAAAGACAAAGATGATTCATGCTCAAGATTTACAAAATATTATTTAAATCCCCATAAGAAACATAATTAAAAACCTTTTCCCCGACTCCTTCCGAGACTCAAGTGCATTTTTGTCGCACACAACCAGTTTGTTATTGAACACATTTAGCTTTCTAGCCAAACCAGAGCAACTTTCCCTGATTATTGAGCAAATTAATAAACGGAGGGACAAGAAGTTCCTGGTTTTAAATTTCTAAAACGTACAATAAAGATAATTTTAACAACCAAATCTAACCTGCAGTTTTTCCAGATAATTGAATTCAACATTTCAGAAACCTCCCATTTAAATCCTTTCACATAGTTAACAGGGAACATCCAGCACTCAAATATGACGGAAGCAACAATTTATCATAACTTAATTAGATGTCATTTTAGAAACATCCAACTTTAAATATCACTATATATAAATGATACAAGAAAATCTAAGCAATTCCTGCCTTAAGAGAAAAGAACAGCAGAAGCTTCAAAGAACGACAAGAGTCATGGTGGAAAAAAAAAAAAAGCAACTCCCTTTTAATTTGTTTAAGGTTGTTGAATTTTCACTCAACTTGTACACAACAAAACCCATAAATTAATATGCCATTTACAACAGACCTGGCCTGTACATTTAAAATTTTAAAACGAGGGGACAGCGTCAAATGTGTCGTTTCATTTTCACCGAGACGAGCTGGAGGAACTGTGGGACCGCTTGGTTTCTTGGGTGTGGAGTTGGATGAGAAATTTGTCCGTTTAATAATAGGAGTATATTATATTGGCCAGAAACTTAACGTAAATGTTCTCTGAGGCGAAGAGCCGTACCCGGAGAACACAGGAGATGGAGGCCCAACACCGCATATGAAATCTAAAGGGTTACACCAGGTTGGAACTTTAAAAAAAAAAAAAACACCAAAAATTACACAATAACAAACTAAACTGAAACATAAGCAGACAAGCAACTCCCAAGTTTCACATTGTGCAGAAAGGCTACGGTCTGAGGGATATTAACGCGTGGAAAGGTTTTCTGCCGTCCCTTCTCACATCAGTACATTGAGAAGCATACACTGCTGGTGTTCTGCGCTGACAGGAACTTCATACATCATTTGCTCATCAAACTCCATGTCAAAGAAAGCCACGCGGCTCCTCGAGAATAGAATATCTACAATAAAGTCTAACAAATCTTTAGGAGAAACCTCTCGTCTGTCCATGGAAAAAGGGGGTTCATGACTGCCTTCACTGCTCAGTACCGACCTGTGACAGAAAACAAGAATTATTACAAAATAAACAAAAAAATAAATAAAAAATTACAAGCAAGAAGACGGCTGATGTGTTTGTACTTACGAGGAGAATAGGACCGGGATCTTGAACGAGACCTGTATGCTCCTCTGTAGTAAGGTGAAGGAGATCTTCGCCTAAAACACACATTAAAAAAGTGTTATTCTAAGCAATAATAATAAAAAAATCCAATAAGGCACAACAGCAGACAAAACACCAGCCATTACACTGAGAATGTCACCTGTATGATCTGTAGTAATCCCTGTCGTCATAGCGATCGTAGCCGCCTCTGTCGTATCCGCGGTCGTATCCACGATCGTAGTCGCGTGAATAGCGCCGGGGTGCA
Source organism: Fundulus heteroclitus (assembly GCF_011125445.2). Taxonomy (NCBI): domain Eukaryota; kingdom Metazoa; phylum Chordata; class Actinopteri; order Cyprinodontiformes; family Fundulidae; genus Fundulus; species Fundulus heteroclitus. Next base: position 29,692,339 of record NC_046367.1, on the reverse strand, counting down.
GCGGGGCCGCCACCACCACCGCCGCCGCCGCCACTGGGAAGGAAGAAAGGGTTAGTCAAGTTTCTAAAAAACTAATTCACACAAACGATTAATTCACGTTTAATTTTAAAAAGATACGGGTTTTATATTAAGCACCACACCAGGATGCCTTTGTCACCGGCAGCCATGCTCATCAGAGCTCAAATTTCCAAACACACACAGACCTCGCCACAATATCTTTCTCTCTTCTTCTGTGCATGATCTGAGACGGATTTATTTTTATCTGCCGTGTTTGGCGCCACCCGCTGCCTGAGAGTATTGTCCTTTTGTTGCAAAAACCTGGGCTGCGTGTAGACGCCTGTGAAGAGTCCCGGCGGACTCTGGTGAGCAGGTAGCGTCTGGTAAACCACTACTGAGAGGCCACTTTGTGGCGTAAACAACAAAAAGTTGTCCAGCCATCAGCTTCTCTTACCCGAGCTGTGGATATCTGCAGCTCATCCAAAGTTACCGTGGACCTGCTTCTGATTAACGCTCTCCTCGCTCCCTCAGTCAATCTAGAGTCTAGGTGGATAGCTGTAACGTTGCCATTTTTTTTGGATAATTGACCAATGAGATGTTTAAGCTAGGCTTAGTAACTTATCTTCCTTTAAACTTCTTTCTAACTACATTTCTGACGTGCCATTTGGTCTCAGTTTGTAAACTAAAGACCTCTAGCAAAGCTCGAGCAGAGACAGTTGTTCAACATCTGGATTTATACGACTCCTAAAAGAGTATCAGGGTAAAGGGTCCTGAATATTTACACAACACCAACATATTTTTGAAGATTTATACACATTTTAAAATGCCAAACAATTAAATGAGAGGCAGACTTATTCCATACAAACGACCAATACTTGAGCTGACTTACTATGTGGGCCGCCCCATGTAGATTCCTGGAGTTGGGGTGTGAGGTCTCTTGGTGATGGAGAAATCCACCCGGATTCTGCGACCGTCCAGCTCCATGCCGTTAGCCTGGTCCTTAGCCTGACAGCAAACAAGGGTTGTTTTCACGTGTGTCCCAACCAATGTTTGATGTTTATGACAAATCGGCGAAGGAAAACGTTCTGTTACCTCTTTAGCATCAGCTGTGTTCTCAAAGTAAACAAAGGCAAAGCCCCTGGAGCGCCTCGACTGCTGGTCATACACGATGGAAACATCTGCCAGGGGCCCGTATTTAGAGAAGACGTCCCTCAGATCCCTCTCCGTGGTGTACAGGCTCAGGCCAAACACCCCCAGGCACGCATTGGGATCTGGATTAGCCTGAAGTTTTAGGCAAATAGAAAGGTTTGGATATGATTATATTGGAAAGAATCACATTTCTCTTTCTGGTTCTGGTAATGTTAGCTATTTTTACAGACATACTTTAAGAACGGGGACATTTAATAAGATTTAGCGCACAGAAAAATTCCTGAGGAGCCGATCGCTTGAAAATAAAAAATCTTTCAAAAAGCCGTGCCAACTCTGCCTCTATTGATAAATGTAAAATCAACAAATGTAAAAGTGTTCATATCCTTTACGGAAGCAAGTACTTATGATTTAATCACAATTATTTTATTATAATTGTTTTGTAATGGCACACCCAGGAGGTGCATGTGCATGCATGGTTGTCTTTTTATCATGTTTTCCTGTGACTCGCTACTTGTCCAGAGCAAACCCCCCATAACTTTGCAAGCATGCAGATGATGGATGAATTAATGATGGGGATCATCTGCATAAACAAATTCACTAAGATGGACCTTCACTGCGTTTGATGCACAGACTTCTGACAATTTCAGTCAAAATGTTAAAGCTCACTAAAAATATTATAATTACCAGGCACATTATTTGTAATGTAGATAAAAACACAAAAAAAGAGTATTTCCCCAGTACAGTAGAGGAGTGGCCTCACAGAGACAGAAAGGCTCAGGGTGTGATCTGGCCGTATTCAGAAAGCCTAATAAAGTTAAATATGAACACGTACAGCCATTTTTCACCACAGGCTGTGATTCAGGTGCACAAAAAAAAAAGAAAACGAACCCGATTGCCGATGTGCCTGCGCCGATTAGACATGGGCGAATGACTGAGGCTTCTGCGCCGGCGCTCTCCACTGTAGGACCTGCTGCGAGACCTGCGCCGGTGGGACCTGGAGCGGGACCGGGAATGGCTGTAGTGCTTGCGAGACCCGCGGTGAGAATGGGAGCTGCAAGGCAGAAACAAGCATTAAACATTTATTCAATCCACCGCTTGAAGAAAAGGTTTCTTCTTTTTGACAACCGTGGCTCTCGAGCAGCTATTTACTCACCCTGAGCGGGACCTGGACCGAGACCAGGACTTAGAGCGGGAGTGGTGGGATCCATCCTTTGACCGGGCCGCTGAACGAGCTGGGGAGCGGCTTGCTGACTTCCCAGAGCCGCGGGGACTCACGCTCCTGGAGGCGGAGCGAGACTCCTGAACGAACCACACACACACAAACAAACACGTCATCATCCCAGTAGAGGTGACCGAAAGTAAGAAATGTGCTACAACTCGGTACTAGAAATTTAATACTATCCTGGAAAATTTGAAGAAAAAAAAAAAAAAAAAAAAAAAGATGTAGAAATTGACAATTATATATGCAGGTTAATTTTGTCTAGCCAATGAAAGTATGACATCACTAGGATTACTTTAACAAATATAGTAAGATTGAAAAATAAAAATAGCTATAACATGAATTAGTGTGATGTATTCAATAACAATGACATGCACGCATTTGATAAATAGACCAGAAAATTACTTAGCGCAGTGACCTTATCCAGATTACTTCCTTAACTTCATTTCTGTAACTTCATTACTTCACATTATTCTTCTTTCTTCAATTTTCTTACATCTTCTGACTTCCCCCTTCTCACACACTGCTCAAAGTTCTTCCCTCCTCATGTTTAGCATGCATTCAACAATTCAGCTTCACACATCTGAGCTTCATATTACTGAAAATAAAGTGGGCATGAGACTTCTTCTGCATTTTCTTCGTCGAACCTTAACCTTAATGGAAAAGAAAAGGATGAAGAATATATGACTACAATTGAAACGACACTCTCATTCAAATTTTCATCAGGATTTTGTGACAAATGTTAAAAAAGTTTACAAATGCTCATTGGTCAGTTTAAGAAACTTCACTTTCAGTGGTTCCACATTCACTACCGTCTTTTACCGGTAACAGTTTCAGGAAAACAAGGATGCAATGATAAAGGAAGATTCAAAAGTCCAGTGAACTGTGGCTCAGATTAAAAAAAAAGAGACGTATGGAAGCTACAGCCAATTGATCAATCCTGGGTGTCTGATGGAAACCCACAGGAATCTGGACACCCCCCCCCCCCCAAAAACAACAGTACACACAACACACAGCCACTACACACTTTTTTCTCCCCCCTCCCTTGATTTAAAGTGCAACTCACCCCAAAATAAACTTTTTTTTGCAGATAAACCGGGCCTAATGGTGCTGCTTTAATGTCACTGTGCAACGTTTGTTCTGCGATACCTCTTAGAGCCGCCTTTTAGTACCTCGGTCAGACACGCCCCTATGGCGAGTGGGAGTAAGGAGTTGGAATAGTGAGCACTGATCGTGGCGTGTTTAGGGCTCGTTACCACTTTGAACATTAGCCCTACCCTTCAGGCTCTCTTGGCACCGCCCACTTTAGTGACATTTTTCAAAATTTGCCTGGGGCAGAAATATGCTTTTACATCGGGGTGAGTGACACTTTAAATAAAGTATTTCTATTCAAAAATTACATTTAAATTAAACTTCCTGTCATCATACGTGAACATAAAACCACTGAATGTGAAGAGACCATAATCAGACTTAAATCAACCCCATAATCTCGTTTTCCGCCCCGAAATAAAATGAACCCAAGTTAACCAAAACAACCTTAATAATGAAGTTATTACCCATTTGTATTCACCTCCATGAATACATAGCAGCTGAACATAACACCTATGAACTACCCTCATTCAGAACTATTGAGAGTACAAAAGAAGACAAACGTTAAGCGTATGCATATCTTGTAAATGGCGATGTGTAATTATCTTTTCTGAAAGATCGGTGAAGCCCTTCAGCATACTACCAACTGGTTAAGCAGGTGTTTGATGAGTCACACGGCGACTGGGGCTAAAGGACATAACTTGCTAAATAAGAGCTAGTTCAGTCTTCAGCAGAAGGGTTTATAACCCAGCATCTGTAAAGATTTAAAAAATAAAATAATGTCACTGCCGACCCTGATGAAGGCATCCAACTGGAAGCTTAGCTGTGTTTGTGTAATTAACGGCTACTTATTCTAATTCACTGCACTACTCGATTAAGTTGGTCCCATTTCAAAATCTAAAATAACTACAGTACCAAACGTGAACTGGAATAAATTGTGCTCATATCCTTGTATGAAAAACAGTTTGTGATTTCAGAAACCGCCATTCAATTCATGGAAAAAGAAAGAGGGATTATGCCTTTTTTAGGACTTGAAACCTAGTGACATGGGGTCCACCAGAGGTGGGTAAATCCGGTTTCAGAAAGTAAAAACCCAGGTCTGGTTTTCCTTCATCCTGTTCACTTAACCAGGTGATTTTCGTCACCATCTATGCCGTGGAGCTGGAAACACAAATGGTTGGGACTAATCTCTGGACCGGCTTTTTACACTCTGAACCTGGATTCCCCCGCCCTCTTCTTCTATTTTCGCTTTTGAACCAAAGCAGATAAATTTGGTGAAATAGTCCTTTACACAAATCTGCAGCCGCGAATCGGACGCCAACTTCAGCATTGTGATTTATTGTCTGCTTAGCAGAGCTATTCATTAATGTTACAAGCTGCATGGCAGACATGGTGCACATGAAGAATCGTCTTGACTGTTCGTCGTTTCTCTTCTCCTGTGCAGATTAAATGGCGCCGACAGGCGCGCCAAAAATCAGCAAGGAAGAACCCCCACGTTGATGTTCAGTCAACATAACTAAACGAAATTTACAACAATCAGGTTTAAAACCCACCCTTAAAAACGGAGCCAATTAAAATGCTTCATTACATAAAAGAAAAATGTGCAATTTCTTCTCGAACAAAAGCGGCAATGGAGCGCATCCACCTCGACGTTCTAGCATGTTCTATCAAAAAGGAAACGAAACAAAGCAAAGCAAATCGCCCATCCTCAAAATAGCTACATTTACGACAAGAATTTAGATATTCTGCCTTGTAACGCACCCGCCGATCGATTATTTAAGGATCTAGTCTAACCAAAAGTTTCAAAATCAAAAGAAGAAATTTTAACACCAGCCTAACACTACGCTGAAGTTAGCTTCCGATACGTATATTCTTCATTATGAATTAAGTGCACTAATTTCACTGCTTTGGTGCTTTGATGTCAAGTCTGTTTCGCATATGCTTTGATTAATAAAAAATATGAGGCCTAAACTTGTCAAATGTCTAAATATATCATTGCTGTAGACAACTGTCGAATCATTGGCTGCGATTCGGAAGCCAGCTTCGTTATCGTTAGCCTGCGGCCTAGCTAAGAGTGGAATGCTAGCATTAGCCACGTAGCTAATGTCGGCAACCTACGCTTTTTACAGTATATGTACATATTTCCTGATGCTATAAGCTATTTACATTGATTTGTTTATGCGTCAAGGAAAAAAACATCGACGATTAAGAGTGAAATTCAGAGCAAAAACGGGCGAGCAAATTGCTGCTGGTGTATGGATAAATAGCATAAAACCGTTTCCTCGTCAGAATACATATTTTTCTGTTGTTCATGCAACATGAAGTGCAAAAATAGCTGCAACGAAGTTCATACGTACCCGGCCTTTGTCGTTGTCGCTCATTTTTTATGCTAGAGAATAAGCTAGACGGAGGAATATTTTATCCTGATACTAATCTGCCAAGCTAACGTCGACGAGACGACCGCGTGAGTGAGTGAGTGTGTGTGTGTGCGTGCGCGTGAATATCAAACTAGTTCTATGGCGTCACTCGCCAGAGTAGCTCCTCCCTTCCTCTGCAGCTCTCACAGCCACGTGAGTAATGCAAACATTTACGTAATTTCACTAAATTTATATAAAAATGGATCAAAACAATAAAATAAAACAATAAACGTTTTTGTAAACTTGGTATAAAACAGTTTCCTCATGCAGGAACCATTTTAATGCTTGACGTGTTGGAACAAAAAGTATATAATGATGCATTAATAACAAAATAACTAAGAATTTAACAATTGAATACTTTCCCTTTTAAAATCCCTTCTCTTTCCTATCGAATTTATGTTTAAAATGTCTGTACCTAAGTCAAAATCCTTGTTTGTGTGCTCAAAACCTTCCAATAAAGCTGCATTATTTCAGACGGAAATATACGTCACATTTATACAGGGCTGGATTTAGGAGACCGCTGGCCCCTGGGCCAGAGGCGGTTTTGGTGCCCTACCCACACAGGTTAAATATATGCTGAGCCGAGCCACGGCATGAAAGCCAAAACCTAAAACCAAACCTAAACCAAACAATGTTGAGGTTTTCAGACAGAACATGTATCCTATTATTATTATTATTATTATTATTATTATTATTATTATTATTATTATTATTATTACTACTAATCCTTTATTTATACAGGTTAGTTCCTTGAGACCTGTGTCTCATTTACAAGAGAGACCTGTTCAAACACATAAAATTACAACAATAATTATGATAATTTAATGTTTATCAATAATAATTATCTCATTTTATTTATAATAAGAACATATTTATAATATTTTACACAACTGAAAAAATATGTTAATTTATTAGTTGTAATTATGCAAAGAAAAGTCTCCATCGTTTGATACTTTTATAACAGCATGTCAGCAATTTCATGCTAACAGTTCAAACTTTTTTCCTGCTGATTTCGTCTGGGCTGTGGTTGCATTTTAAGGACACGACAGGACATCAAGTTTAAAGCTCATTAGCCTGGTGCCAAAAAAAGTCACATTACCAAACTTTCTTGCTGTAAAATATAAGCAAAAACTAACTAAATAAATAAATACATCACAAAGAACAATAAATAGTATTTGAAAAACTTCAAGAATTCCTATCAATCAAGATAGGAAGAAATTCAAAAAATGTTTGAAAAGTCTACACTTTTATTCACAAGACATTTTTTTATTTAGATATTTAAGCCTAGAACTTCATTAGTCTTTTTATATGGAAATTTAGCACCGTGAGTAAAATCCACCGTAGCTCAAATCCCAAACAAACAATTGTTAGTTGTTGCCATTCATATGGACTTCATCATAAGACATGGGCTATCTGCAGTTTATTTGAGTAGTTCACTTTTATTTAAGACCCTAAAAGGCCACATTTCTTGGTGAAGATGTTAACAGAGTGAAAAATCCATTATAGCTGTAGTGTAATGTATATATATATAAACATTCTCATATTACATTTTGCAGCTACAAAGGATGTGTTATTCTGTAAGGGAAAGAAGAAAATGTGGTCTATAACTTTTTTTGTTTTGTCTTAATCATTTGTCTGTATAGTCCGATTTCTTGGAATGTTGCAGGTAAAAGCTTTAGTTCTATTCTGCTGCCAGAGGGATGTTAGTGGCGAGGAGAAACAACCACTAAACCCAAAGTGATTTTGTTCATAAAAAGAATAATGGGATATTAAACATCTCAACAAGTGTGGCCAGAACTAGTGAAGTCCACTTTATTGACTTTTTTTTATTGATTGTTTTTATCTCCATCTCAGGTTGTCACCATTTCTAAAGAACATGATTTGCTTTAGTAGAAAGAAGCACAGCATTTATCAGCATTATTAACCCATCTCTGAAAAACATACCGTACAAGTAATAAAACTGACCACAGGATTTTCTGTTGCATTTTCTTTATTGGAGCTAACAAGATGGGATGCATTTTTTAAAGACACCCGAAATAATCATCCGAAGAGCTTCAGCACGGGGACACGCTTAATTATGCCATGTATATAGTTGAGAGATGCATATCTTAGCTGATGATTTAGCAATTAAATGGCGTTGCACTAAAGGTTGAATGAACACATAAAAAAAAAAACTTGAATGTTAAAAGCTCATCTATTGCAAAATGAATTATCTTCAGTTACATCATTTGCATCATTTGCTTAAGAAGATGTAAACGACTTCACACATCTGGCAGGACCTTACAGTAGAGATGTCTGGATTCGTTACTAATTAACTCCTGGAAATGACAAAACAAAAACATTAGCAAAAAGTAACGTTTGAAAATGCTTTCTTTTTTTTTTTTTTTTGGACTTGTTTGTGTTTCATTTTACTTACCACAGTTATAGAGGACATTTATTTTGTGGAGATCAAGCGCACTAGGACCATCTCGCTGGCCAATGGGAATGTAAGGGTCTGGTACGGGAATGATTGTTGGTCCCCCGTCTTCAGAGAACGCATATCTGAATCAGAGATGTAGAAAATGTAAGGCTCCCCCAGCGTGCATCAAATAAACAAACACTGCATACTCACTACTATATAAATACATTTTGGTCCTTCGTAAGTTTCTTCTACTGAAGAATTGAGTCTTTGTGTTATTTTTACCTGTGGTTTTCATTTTAAAACCTACCACCGGTTGCCATTTTTGCCAGGTCTCATTCTTATTGTGAATCCTGAACACTGACGGAAAATTAAGCCTGCGGTGCCTTCCACATTGTTCTGGATGAGCTTTTTCGTGTTACTTTAATTGACTGTCTTAGTTTTCTTCAATTTGTGGCTTTCGCTGTAGTTCCCTGGAGTCTCAAAGACTCAGAAATTGTTTTCTAACCTTTTCCACACAGATAAATGATCCACGACTGTCTTTAGATCGGGAAAATATAATCTTTATTTGTCCACTGAAGTTTGTTCTCTGCATTTAACCCATCACTTAGGGAGCAGTGGACTGCCACCGTGTGGCGCCTGGGGAGCAATCTGGGGCTTGCTCAGGGACCCGGAGTGGCAGTGTGTTGGAGTCAAACCTAGAACCTCCAGGACAAAAGCACAATGCTCTGACCACTAGGGCTGAACGATTTTGGAAAATAATCTAATTGCGATTATTTTTCTTAATATTGCGATTTAATGCAATTTTTTACCCCCCAGTTTAATTTATCATGTGTTTTAAAATATATACAAACAACAAATCAATTTGTTTCCTCGCCATGTGGATTAGTTGCTAAAACACCCACAGCATCTAAACTCGGAGCAGTAATGATTGCGTTCTGCCTACAATATATTTCAACCAAAATTGCAATTTTGACTTTTCTCCGCATTAACCACAAGCAACAAAAATGGCCTTTAAATAAAGATGTTTGTAAACAAGGACTATTTTAAATAAGAACTTTTAATGTTTCTATTGATCAGAATATTGTTCAAGAGAACAGCTTTTAATTTAATTGGACATCATTCCTTGTTGAACATAAAGTGCAAAGTCCAACCAACAAGCAAGTCTATGTATTAAACTGATTGACCAGTACTTAATGCTATGTATGATTATATAAACTCTAAAACAAGTAATAAAATTAGATTATCTCACTGCTGCAACTGTCTTCCCTTCCATGTGGAGACAAACCCACTTCAAACATTTTACTGACACCTAATGGACGTGTCTAATTCCCTAATTGTTACATAGCCAAAAATTGCAGACCTCTGCGATTTGGGAATTGCGTTTTTTAAAATCACGATTATATTGAAAATGCGATTAATTGTTCAGCCCTACTGACCACTAGGTCACAACTACCGATGAGTGTGTATTTTTGAGATCTGTTATCCTACTTCGTGTTGGACTCGTTCTATTTCTCGATCTGCAGGAGTAGCAATAATCAGACCTGGGTATGGCTAGTGGAACTAAACCGGAAAATGTGGTTAATCACTTAAAAATGAAAAATGGGAGTTAATGCACTTTTTCACACATGGTCAGGTTGGTTTGAATAGCATTTTTTTCCCTTAATAAATTCAATAATTTTTTTTGAAAACTGCCTTTTTGTACACATACAGCTCATCTTTGTCTTCTATCAAAATATGCTTAAAAGTCAAAGTGACTTGCAAAAAGTGAAGAAATCTATAAGGGGGAAAAGATTTTTCACATGACTGTATGTTGCGTTAAGCAGTAGCTCACCGTCCGTAATGCATGACAGAACTGTAGTCGTAGGGGCTGTTCAGGTTGTTTGTCACCTGCTTCCTGAAGTTATGTATGTGGTCTGTCAAACAGAAGAAAAAAAAATGGCATTCGTCTTATTTTGTTCAAATGTAGTGGGAATCCTTGGAAGCGGCCATTCGTCCAAACCTGGCATAATGTTCTTCCACACAATAGTGACATAGTGGTCTCGGTCCGAGCGGGACTGCTCGTGCACGAAGCCGAGGGCGTGCATGAACTCGTGAGCGGCAATCCCCGACCACATGCACCCGGGGGTCTGCAGCGACAAGGTCTGGCTTCCTCCGGTCTGCCCCAGGAACGACCAGCAGCTTTGGAGGGGGTGCAAAAGAGCAGATCTTATACCGCGTTTCCTCGCAGTCCAGGGTCGCATGAAGCAAAACCGTAAGAAAGTAAGGAGTCTGTCTCACCCGTATCTGGGCTGGATGTCGAGGAAGCTGCCCTCGTGAGTGCGAGGAACAAATTTGATGCAGGTTCCAGAGGAAATTTCTTGCATTCCTGTTTCTATTGTGATTCTCTCCATGTCATCTACACATGAAAAAAAAAAAAAAAAACAAGACCACTTTGGCAAAAATGATGCAAGGTGTGCCAATCTGCAAACCTCTATAATGGATTCCTACCATATAGAGGGGAGAGGATGTAGGGAACGTAAACAAATCCATCAACTGATTTAGGCCACAGACAGGCATTCCCAGGGCAGTTTATGGCGCTGCGCATGTATGGAATGGCAATATCTCCTTCTCTGAATGACAGCCCTCTGGGCGCTCGCAGCTCTGAAGAAAAAACATTTAACAAAGCTCACGAGGAGTAAATACACGTAGTTTATTTCAATTTGCTTCTCACTTACTGCGGTTGACTTCTAGGATCTGATCCATTGCAGTCATTGCATCTCGGCCTGTGATTTCATCTTGACACAAAGAGGCAGAGGTTTCAGATTCTTTGCAAACGTTGTAATACGAAACGTATAACGCAATTGGCATAAAAATTAAAATATACTTCAAAGATAGTTTACACACTTGAGGAATTAAATTCAAAAAATGAAACTAGTTATGTACATTTTTCAAGTGTTTCTTTCTGCAAATCTTTATAATTATGTCTTGTGAATTATGGATGGTTGATGAGGGACCAAAAATTCAGTTTCTCAGAAAATGAGAATACTACATAAGACAAACGAAATTGTTTTTAATAGAGAAGTATTATTTTGTGGTCATAGTGTGGCCAACACCATGAGGAGGGTAAGCCACAGAAGGTCATTGCTAAAGAAGATGGCTCTTCACAAAGAGCTGCATGGCAGCATATTAATGGAAAGTTTAGTGGAAGGAAGACATGCTGCTGAAACCGATTTTCTACCAGGACTTGGCACCTGCCTACACTGCCATATTTACCAATACCAGATTTAGTGCCCAAACCAATGGCTGCACTTGATTGGCCAGCACTCTCTCTCGACCTAAACCCCATGAGGACTCAATGAAGTATTGTCAAGCATAAGATGAGAGACACCTGACGTAATGATGCAGACCAGCTGCAGGCTGCTGTTAAAACAATTTGGGTACTCTTGACACATCAGCAGAGCCACATGACTTTTGCAAGTCATGCAAAAGTAGCCTCAACCAAGCACAGATTTTTCAGAAGGCTGACATTTCTGCAGTAAAACTAATTTTTTATTGGTCTTATGTAGCATTCACGTGTTTTTAAGAACTACAATTTCGGTTTTCATTATCTATAAGTCACAATAATCCAAAAGTTTCGAAACAAACAAGTGATGTATGTCACCGTGCACGCAATGAATCTGGGTAATGAGTTTCACTTTTTGAATTGAATTACCAAAACAGATGAACTCTTTGATGATATTAACGTACTGAGATGCGGCTGTGTGTAAATACCTTCTTCTAAAATCTCACCGGAGTATTTCCTCTTCAGTCTCAGCTTACCCTCGTGTAGACCGGTGGAATTCTGACAGTCAGGTAAAGACATTTAGATTTTATACAGGTGATTTTAAATCCTTTTACCGACCCGTTTTCTGTAGACCATTTTCTCTCTGCACTGACCTTGACAGGGATCATGTCCACCGGGATGAGCGCGCCAAACAAGATGCCCAGAAGCACAATCGTGGAATCCATGGTTGCCTCTCAGGTTGGTTCCCCAGGTTCAGATGCGAGAGCTCAGTAAAGTTCCCATCTTCACTGAATCTATATACTCCGCTTCTCCTCCACAGCTCGGTACTGATTGGGCCCTTCTCCCGTGATGAGTGTGGCCCCGAGACCTCTCATCATTCGGCGGGTGTAATTTACTCAAGTCCACTACTGATCCGCAACAGGTGGTCCCGCTGCTGACCTTCATTACTCAGCACTTTCTGAAATGAGACGCTTAGAGGTGTTTTGCTATCAAAGCAGTTGCTTTCAGGGGAATAACTGTCCACCCAGTCCAGCAAGACCGGCAATTTGAGTCTGACTGGACTGGTAACCAGTGATTTAGTGATATACTATCAGATGATAACAACAGCATAGGTAAACATATATAAACAGGACTATATCCCTCTCTAAATATTATTCCTATTTTTATCAAGGGGGCAATTTGGAAGGAGGAGGGACGTGTGCCAACAGTGAAATCCGTCGGTCATGGTTATCAGACCGCAAAAATAAACGAGTTAAATTATTCAGCATGGGTTGTACTGGTTCTCCACTAATCTGATGGACTCCAAGTATTTCTTTATTTAACGTCATCACCCTGAATGCTCAGGTACCTTAACATATTGCAGTAATAAGGACACAGGCCGGGTTTTTTTTATTCATGAACATGTATTTTATTGCGGTAAATGAGAGGGGACATTTAAGTGACTACTTAAAACAAGACAGCAACGTTCAACTCATCTTTCACTGTACAACAGCAAAGGTTTACGCCCGTTCCTGTCTCACAACCTGTTGAACATAAAATCTGTCTCACTTAAACAAACACAAAGTTCAGCTAGATAAAGTAAGGTCTCAAACAAAGCTTTATTATGCGATTTTAATCCCGATATCTCCGCAGGAATCTCGGCGGCGAATCATTCCGATTTGCCTCCAGAGGACTCCTGCTTCACCTCGGCTCGGTTCGGGTACTAGTCGTCGTTCACGGCTGCAAAAAGAGACAAAACGAAGAGGCTTTTTAGCTTTTATTTACCCAAATTAACCCGTAGTAGCTCTGAAATAGTGGTTATTTATTTATTTCTGTACGTACCGCACTGATAAAGTCTGTTGATTTTCAGCTTGTCGGTGTGACTGAGGGACGACGAATGGCCGAGCTTGACGATCCTGCCGTTCTTTGGCACGATGGTTGGCTCTCCGGACATTGAATAGGCATACCTGAACACAGAAATATCAAGGTAAATTGCAATAAATGAGAATATAGCTAAACATGTATTTATTCAAGCATTTTAATTCAGAAAGGGAAAGTCGTATCGCATAGATTCATTAAAGACGGAGGGATATATTTCAAGCTTTGATTTCAGTTTATTTAGATTAAGTCTTAAGCTAATGAAAACCCCAAAATTGCAGCTTCTCATTTGTAATACATGACGGTGTTGCGGGTGTTGGTCAACACCAACACCCGCAGATTACATGGCTCCCCACATAAATAGCACAAGGAAAGTGACCGTTGAGGCACATGGGAATATTTTGTGTGTGGTGTCTCTGAAAGCACAGACGCCAGCTGCAGACCTCAGTTTGTCCATCTCCACCCAAACCCGTTGATCGTGCTTTGCTTGTGCACCACACTTCTTCCTTCCATTAAACTTTCCATTATTACGCTGAATGTGTTATCAATATGATTTTGTAGACTATAACATGGCCAAAACCGAACATTTAAATGTTAAAAATCCTTTTTTTATTCCTCAGAAACTGAACGCTGCGTTTTCATTGGCTGGGAGCCACAATAATTTAAATTATGAAGAAATAAAAGCTTGAAATATGTCCCCTTGGATGTAATAAATCTATGTATTATTTTTTACCTTTTGAATTTGCTAAAGCTGCTAAGTTACTTAAATGAAATAATGCTCAAAATGGTCAAATTTGTTGAGATGCACCTCAATAAAATTGAATGCAGGTTCACCCGTATAAAGTATTACTTACATCCCAAAGTGCATAATTGAGCCGAAGTCATATGGCAGGTCCAGACTGTCGGTCTTAAACTTCTCAAAGTTTCTCAGCCGATCTGTTGGAGGGAAATGTATTTAGATTTTATTTATTTATTTGTCGTAATTGTCACATAGTGCAAAGCATTTGTAGATGTGTGTGTTTAATGTCGGTGGAATGCTTTGAAATCACCTCTCCAAATGTTTGGCCACATAATGGTGACGTAGTTGTCCCGATCAAAGCGGGACTGCTCATGCACAAAGCCTAGGGCATGCATAAATTCATGGGAAATCACTCCGATCTGCATACAATCCGGATTCTGGAGAGACAGGGTCTGTCTGCCGCCACGAGAGCCAAGGTAGGACCAACACCTTTATTTGAAAGACGAAAACGCAGAAGAGCAACGCTCTTTGGTGTGTGTGTTTTACACAAAAAAGGCATAATTTATCACAGCCATGGGATATCGGAATGAAAGGTCCTTGTCACAACTCACCCTGACTTTGGCTGGATGTCGATGTAGTCTCTCTGGTGAGTGCGAGGAACAAAGCGGATGCAGGTGCTGTCCTCTATGTTGTCCATTCCCTCCTTTATCAGCTTCGTCTCGATGACAGCTTTTTGTTCATTCAGAGAATAGACACAAGGAGCAGAACATTTCTAGAAGGGGAATCTCTAAAAGCATTTTTGCAATATCGATAGTTTTGCCAAACCCTTGACCTACAGTATTCAGGCGAGAGCATGTAGGGAACGTAGACGTGTCCGTCCACAGACTTGGACCAGAGGCAGGTCCGGGCGAAGCAGATCTTGGAGCGCCTTCCAGTGGACACAGCGATGTCTCCCTCCCTGAGGGTGCTGGAGCCGTCTATGATGCGGGAAGCTTATGCAGAAATCGTTCGGGGCAGTACGGCACAAGTCAGAATTTTCGAAATGAATTGGCATCAGCACAGAAACTCTGGATGATCATAAACAACTCACCATAAATCTCGTTCGCTTTGATTATTTTATCCATCGCAGTTCCTTCTTTCTTCCCTTCCGGCTCTTGAAAAAAAAAAAGGAGTTTGTTTATCAGGCGTGCTGTTATTCCCAGCGAAATACACACAAATGTACCGTTTTCTTTTAATTAAAAAACAGTTACCTCTGATACCAACAGGAACCCATTTGGGACTGAGTAGAAATTTCTGCAAGGAGAAAACAAACCAAGCAGCTGTTAAGCAGATTTCAACGTGCAAAAAAAAAAAAAAAATCCCACTCTCCCTCCACAGTCGTCGGCGTGTTTACCTGAGCATTCACAGCTGAGAGACACGCTGAGAGCGCACACAGCAGGATAATCTGCTCCATCTTTTCCTCGCAGATCCGTCTTCAGTGTTGCCATTTGACCCCCGCTAACGGCCAGTTTTATAGGCCGCTGTCCGAGGATAATACCCGTGATTATCCCAGGTAAATTACCGGGCTGCTGTTGTTTGTTTGTCAGGGAGTTTAATCCCCTAATTAGTTTGGCTTTCCACCCCCCAAAAATAACAACAACACCTTGATAGAAGGCATAATGTGAGGTCCTACATGGTTTAATAACAGCTCGACTACAATTTAAATTAAACGGTCTAATGTTTGGCACTGGATCGGTGCAATTTTAGGATTTAGACGGTGTGTATGTTCACCGGGAGTACTGTTTTCCTTTTTACTGCAACTAAGCTTACTCATGGTTCTCATGCTGTGTTGTGCTGCTGATTTCACATCATAACATATTCTTATCCAGACTCCCTAATGCCTCTGAAACCTTGTCTATCAGCAGTAATACGTGTGCCTCCATACAGACAGGATTACTGGACATTCAGACTCCTGTGCATACGTAATACAATCCTTGATTAGAATCTGGGTTCATGTGTATAGGAGAACAATAGGGCAATGTTGTATTTTTCCTACTTTCACAAACTCATTGAATTTGCTGTAATTTCTTTTCAGGTATAATAAGCTGCTGCTCTTTAATTCAGTGCCTTTTTTTCCACATTACAACAAACTTCAGTACATTTTATTGGGACTGAATACAACAGATTGTTACCGGTGGAACATAATTGTGAGATAAGAAGCAATCGATGCATGGATTTTAATATTATTTATTTTTTTTACAAAAAACACTTTGTACAATCACATTTTGCCTCAGTTACAACTGTAAACCATTTAGATTCTGTCTTTACCAGCTTTGCACATTTATAGAGGCTTAAGTTAAGTTTATTCTTTGCAAAATTGTTTGTTGTACTTGTGTTTCAAGGGTATTAATTGTCTTAAGAGCTTTTCAGTGAACTCTAAGCTTTACACTAACCGCTTAAAAAAAACAATGTCATTTTTATAAATTGGAAAAGCACATGAATTTTTTTTAAATAAAAGTGGTTCAAATTATAAAGTTTGATCATTTAAAAATAATTTATTTGTAAATATGAAGGATGACAGGGCACTTGGAAATTTAAGCCATGGTGAATTTAAAATCTAACATAACGCCTCTAAATGTGATGGAAAAGGGAGGAGAGACGAGACTTTCCGCAGCAATTTAAAGCTTAATAACGAAACTATAAAAATAAATGAAACAGGGTTTCAAGTTGTTCCCAGGCATCTTCTGACACACAGCCACATCAAAAAGAAAAAGTAAAAAAAAAAATTACCGCCCGAACAGGGACTTGAACCCTGGACCCTCAGATTAAAAGTCTGATGCTCTACCGACTGAGCTATCCGGGCTCTGCAAAATTTCCCGGAAGTAACCCTTATAACGTGGAAAATGCATAACCGATTTCTGACATTCCGCTTCTCGGCGAGGAAGACACACCTGTACATTGACTGAAGTGACTGCTTTAGCTTGGAAATTAATGTTAGGAAACTCGTATGGATTTTTCTCTTCTACAAACAGATTACAGAGCCGCAGCGTGCTATCGAAGAAGCTACTCAGAAACTGGAGAAGGTGCAGCAGGAGAGGCTCATTGTCGAGGGGGAGACGACTTGCTGCTACCGATTTTGCTCCGCACCATTTTTGATGTTATATTTCCGCTTGTAAAACATCCAGACAAAACTATTCACGCCATCATCTCTCGACGTCAGTCCGCATGCGTGAAATACTGCACGCGATTGGTCCATAAGGAATACGTCAGCTTGTCCGCCATATTGTTGGTGGCAAATTCATAAAACCGTGGTTTTAATCGCGGATTTTCGAATTAAGGAAACATTGACGTTTACCTGTAACTATTTGCAATTAATCCCTATAAAATACGGCAAAATTTCTTAATGTTTTCGGGACAAAGCACAAAACAATTAAACTGAAACTCAATATGCCTAACCCTCCATGATCCCCTCACTGTGTTCAAGGAGTCCCAAAGCCTCTATGGTTACCATAGTATTTTTACGGCAATCAGTATAATTATTTGGTATCAAAAAATGTGTAATCATTAATAGTATAATTTCCATCCAGTATATTCAAATCAGAAAACTGGTGTGAATTATTTAGGCGAGGAAACTCAAAAAAAGTTGTTGCAACTCTGACTTTGATTCATATTTATTTTCTGTGTAAAATGATCATGATTTATTTTTTTCTTTCACCCTATACCTATTTAAATTGGTAGAGGTGGATTACATGAAAAAAATTGCCTTTTAATAAAACATGAATTTTTGAAGGAATTATAAGAAAATAAAACACAAATCAAATTGTGACAGCTGTGTAAAACTATCAAAAGGGCACAAAATGCTCCGCTTAGTTAAAAATGTATATTAAACACTTCAATGGGAGGAACAAAGGGACAAAAGTTAGTGTGGCTGGCAAGGCTAATGCACATTTGCTTTTTAAAGCAACTCCATTTCAAAGTTTTTTGACACAAGGAGTTCAGGAAAATAAAATGTGTAACCCATTTTATTTACATAGTTCAGGAAAAATAGCTTGATGCATTTTTTTAATAGCAGCAAAATACATGTCGCTCTTTCAACTTCTACATTTCAAAGTATGCATTTGAGCTGTTTTTTCTTTCTTTAGTAAATCTACATGGATTGTACTGTAATGTGGGGAAGGTGTTCACAGTGTTTCAGCAAATCCATTTTAGAAAACTGTGTTCCTACACAGTAGAAAGAACTAGTAGAGAGAACTTCTGTCATAACATCCAGAAATAATTTTCTTACAGTCTTTTAAGGAAAATTTACTTCATTTATATTGAACAACATCTCTGTTAGGTCTCTTATTAGAAATAAACAATTCTGTCAACTTAGGTAATTGCGGCGGTAGCAGTGGATGACCTCAAAATTCGGGACCCTAACTAGAGACTTAAAGCATCTGGTGCGCAGTTTATGAATGTATGAATGTTAGAATTGATATGAGGAATATAACCCTTAGCAAAAAGTAGCTTATTCATGTGTACTAAAAGTGCACTAATTCCATACTTAAAATGAGGCAGTGCACTTAAAGTTTACTTATTCTAAACTATATTTTCATATACTTAACAATAGTATTGTTGATGATATAATCAATTGAATATGATGTGCCACAATATAGTGAGTGAACTTATAAGTATACCTATAATATACAAATTAAAATAGCAAAAATAGTATTGTAGTTTTAGTAATTCTAAAATATGGACTAGCACTATATAACTAATACATTGGCATGATATTGAAGAGTATACTGGTGGTATACTTTAAATATACTTCAATAAACTAAAATGTGAACCACAAGTATACCTTGTAAACTTGTAGTATATAGATTAGTGTACTTGCTGAATAAGTTTAATGTATAATTTAGTAAAATTACAATGATCTCGGAACAGTATACTTTAAGCTTACTTTTGTAAACTAAAAAAATGTCCCGATTTAATTCGAACAAGAATTACAATTGTAATACTTCAAGTGCACTAAACGTACATGGTTCGAAGTATAATTTCTAAACTTATACTTATACTTCAAGTTTACTATTTTTGCTAGGGAAGACATTATCCAGGTGCGTGTTTCTCCCTTCAGCTTGTAGTTAGCAACTTCAGCTCTGCTGAGACCGGCAGCAAATGGCACTCGTGGGCTTCCGTAGTAGGTTGGAGGAAGACTGCACATTTCCCCGGCCACCTTGTCCAGCCTTCCTTTTATGGTGAGTTGTTGCTTATTTTTAGGCCATTTATTAAAGTCGTCGTTTAGCTCTAGTGCTATGGTTGATAAAGAAGAAGAGTCGCGTTTGTTTGGTAGAGAATAAGCGCCATAAGTCATTTTTACACGTGTTAGCGGGACGCATGGATCAGTAAAGTCGGTTTCCACTTCGTTTGCGGGTCGTAGAGAGTAGGTTGTTAGCTAACGTAGCCACTTCTCTATGTGTGAACTGTATTTTTAATATACCTCTACCCTGGTTTATGATTATCTGTGTCTGTTTCTGAACAGGGAATAGCGTAAATGAAACAATGACAGCTTGTGCCGACCTGCGATCCATCTTTGATTTGTGGTCAAATGAAGAAGACCTGCAGCTGAGGGAGGTAAACCCTGTCCTGAGGGAGACCGAAGCACCCGCAGACCGTAAGTAAGAGACTTTTAAGAATGCCTCAATTTACTTTAGTAGTTTTAGTAGTAAACGGTCTGATGATTTAGTTTTAGATGCCTTATACGCAGAGTGATATATTTCAAGTGTATCCCAGTTAATTTTGATGATCACAGCTTCCAGTTAATGAACAGCACAAAAATTGGTTTCCTGGAAAATTGGAATGTTACATAGAATTACATTTTTAAAACAAAACATATCTGCTATGGTCCTACCATCACAAGCGTGAAAAAAAAGCTGCTGACTTGACAGCCATCCAGCAGACAGGGGGGGGGAAGCAGCAGAGGGTCATTGCCAAAGAAGCTGGTTGTTGCAGCCTTGTTAATGGGAAGTTGAGTGGAAGGAAAACCTTTTTTCCCCCCCAAGAGACGTGTGAAAGAAATCCCATTCAAGAGTTTTGCAGGAGATTCATAAGGCATGGACTGCAGCTTGTCAAAAGGACAATGAGTCGGCTGTTCCTCAGTTGTCCAAAGTCCTCTTTTAAGATAAAGTTTCACATTTCATTTGGAAGTCAAAGGTCCCAGAGTCTGGAGGAAGAGTGGATCCTGTATCTTATGATTGTGTATAGCACTTTGGTCCTGTGGGCGTTTAAAATGCTTTATAAATAAAATTGGTATGCATCATGTGGAGAGGCACATAATCCAAGTTTCTCGTGGTCCAGTGTGAGGTTTCCACAGTCGTTGATAATTTGGGGGAGCCATGGTGTTGTGCCACTGGGTTTTACCAGGTTTTACTGGGTTGTACCAGTACCTGATTTAAAGACCATGACGTTACTGTGCTTGACTGACCAACACTCTCACTTAACCTAAACCCCAGAGAGAACGTATGCCGTCATGTCAAGAGGAACATGAGAGGCCAGAAGCAGCGATGCTGACGAGCTAAAGAATAGAGCTAAGCACTGTTAAAGCAGCCTGGACTTCCTGAACACTTCAGCACAGCCACAGATTGATCACCACATTAATGCAATAATTCATACAGAAGACGCCCAGATCTGGTATTGAGCGCCTGTACTGTACAGCAGGTGGACATGCATCTCAGCAGGCCCACATTTCTGTATTATAAGTCATTTTTATTCTCAGATTTATGTGATATTCTAATTATCTGGGAAACTTAGTTATGTTTTTAATAGCTGGAAGCCATAATCATCATCATGAACAGAAATCAACTCTTGAAACACATCACTCTGTATGTCATTAATGTATCTAAGAGTTTCAGTTTATGAGTTGAATTAATGAAGTAAAATGAATCGAATTTGTGTGTATACTGTATTTCTCGTGCACAATGACCGATCGTTTGATGTGTGGCTGATGTCGCTTTTGCAGCTGTGAAAACCGGGGGTCCGGAGGATGACAGGAGGCGGGAGGTGTCCGACAAAATGCTCTGCTCGGCCTGCAAATGCTCCTTCGTTAGCAGAGAGGAACAGGTGATCAAACGCTCGGCCGGGGACAGGCGTGTGTCGGTATAGCTGCGGAGCACCCGTTCTCAGTGGGTTGTGTTTGCTTCACAGAGGGAGCACTACAAGCTGGACTGGCATCGGTTTAACCTGAGGCTGAAGATAGCCGGATCGCCTCCCGTCACAGCGGAGGAGTTTGAGAGGAAGACGAGAGCCGGTGGGGAGACAACGAAGCTCTGTTGACACGCTGCGTAAATGTTACATGTCCTGGATGTCGAGTGGCATCGTCTCCCACTTGTTCTTAACAACACTCAGCTAGTAATATATATATATATATATATATATATATATATATATATATATATATATATATATATATATATATATATATATATATATATAAATATATATATATATAAAATACCCTGGCAAGATGTTTTTCAGCTGTTAGGAGCCGTGGTCTTGGTTGTAGGATCTCAGATGTCTCAGCTAAAAGGTTTTATTTACACAAGTTGGCAACTAAACTGAACAATTCGATGACTGCGTCATGCTAGTTAACTAGTTGGCATTAAAAACCCTCAACGTCTTTACCGGTCCATGCGTATTCTGCCCGCCAGATTATTGGTCACCTTGTGTGTGCGCCAGCTAAGTGGTTTGACCTGAAAATATAAGCAGTCTACGAGTAAATCAATAAAATGAGTATTTAAGCACGTCAAAGAACGCTTTAGACAAAATATCGTCTGTCAGCTGCAGAAGCCTCCGCGGCAGGTTTGGAAAATACGGAGAAAGTTTGGCTCTGGAGACCCAAAGAGACAGCATTGTAATCTTAAATTTAAAAGAAGATACTTTCTTCCTAAAGAGTTGGCTACCAATTCTGTTGAATTTGCAAATTACGCAGGGTA